>NC_083713.1:31352105-31655263 GCF_033118175.1 Dama dama | reverse complement strand
GTTTGCGTCTACTAGTGCCACACTTCCAGTCCTTCCCTCCCCCACCTAACTCCCCCCCTTGGCCGTGTCTGTGAGTCTGCTTCTGTTGCGGAGATATGTTCATTTGTGTTGTTACTTAGATTCCACATATAAGTGATATCATATGGTATTTGTCTTTTTGTTTCTCATTTACTTAGTATGATAATCTCTATGTCCATCCATGTTGCTGAAAGTAGCATTGTTTCATTTATTTTTAAGGCTGAGTACTATTTCATTATATGTATATTAATCTGTACCACATCTTCTTTATCCATTCATCTGTTGATGGACATTTAGGTTGCTTCTATGCCTTGGCTGTTGTAAATGGTGCTGTTATGAGCATAGTGGTGTGTATATCTTTTTGAATTATAGTTTTGTCTGGATATGTGCCTAGGAGTGAGATTGCTGGATCATATGTAACTCTATTTTTAGTGTTTTCATACTGTTTTCCATAGTAGCTGCACCGGTTTACATTCCCAATGGTGTAAGAGGGATCCCTTTTCTCCACATCCTCTCCAGGGTTTATTGTTTGTAGACTTTTTAATGATGGCCTTTCTGACTGGTGTGAAGTGGTATTTCATTGTGGTTTTGATTTGCATTTCTCTAATAATTAGCAGTGATGAGCATCTTTTCAAATGCCTATTGGCCATCAGTACAAATATATTTTCTTGAAAATATTTTATATGTGCAGCAAGAAATTTCAGATTCTATTTGCTCTGTCCTTTTTGACAAAAGAGGAAATCATAGACAGTATAAGAAGAGAGATAAAAAGTAAAAGAAAAGAGGTTATAAAAAATGGAGCTATCCAAGTGGCAAATCGAAATTTGAAGAGAGATCAGTAATATATGAATGTAAAGTTATGGAAAAAATGTTAAATGTTTTAAAACCAACTAAGAGCAGAAAGTATACAAGAGGAAAGTGAACAAATGTTATAGAGCTCAGAATGCAATAATAATAATAATAACAAACATTTAACTGAGCAGAAAAAAAGATAGAGCTCAGAATGCAATAATAATAATAACAAACATTTGAGCAGAAAAAAGATAAATGATGTGGAAAGCAACATAGAATTGGTAGAGAAATAAAAACATATTAAAATGATGTTAAAACACGTAGTAGAAGAAACCATTTCATATGTAAAGATATAATTTGATATTTAACAAAATTCATAGAGTTAATTTTAAAAGATAAAGATGTGGAAATAGTAAGGATATTGGAATTTAAGGAAAAGATAGTCAACAAGCATTCTGGCTGAAAACAGTGAATAAAAAACACCTTTCTTGACAAAGAAACTGTACTTTTAGATCTTTATTCCACAGCCATAGGAACGAATATACTTAGCCCTTTCCCCGTTCTTATTCTGTTATGGAAACTTTCAAATACGTACAAAACTAGAGGAAATTTGTATAATAAACCCATATGTACCCATTCCCCAGCTCAATATTTATCAACTCATCGCCAACCTGGTTTCATTCATATCATCAGCCACCATCCCTCTGATCTTAGAAGCAGTTCTAAGATATCATATCACTTTTTTTTTTCATAAATATTTCAATCTATGTTTCTAAAATACGAAGTCTCTTTTTTGAAAGCTTAACTACAGTCCATTCAGTTCAGTTCAGCCGCTTGGTCGTGTCCGACTCTGCGACCTCATGAATCGCAGCGCACCAGGCCTCCCTGTCTATCACTAACTCCTGGAGTTTACTCAAACTCATGTCCATTGAGTCGGTGATGCCATGCAACCATCTCATCATCTGTCATCCCCTTCTCCTCCTGCCCCCAATCCCTCCCAGCATCAGGGTGTTTTCCAATGAGTTAACTCTTCGCATGAGGTGGCCAAAGTATTGGAGTTTCAGCTGCAGCATCAGTCCTTCCAATGAGCACCCAGGACTGATCTCCTTTAGGATGGACTGGTTGGATCTCCTTGCAGTCCAGGGGACTCTCAAGAATCTTCTCCAACACCACAGTTCAAAAGCACCAATTCTTCAGAGCTCAGCTTTCTTCACAGTCCAACTCTCACATCCATACATGACCACTGGAAAAACCATAGCCTTGACTAGACAGACCTTTGTTGGCAAAGTAACATCTCTGCTTTGTAATATGCTGTCTAGGTTGGTCATAACTTTCCTTCCAAGGAGTAAGCATCTTTTAATTTCATGACTGCAGTCACCATCTGCAGTGATTTTGGAGCCCCCCAAAATAAAATCAGCCACTGTTTCCACTGTTTCCCTATCTGTTTCCCATGAAGTGATGGGACCAGATGCCATGATCTTAGTTTTCTGAATGTTGAGCTTTAAGCCAAGTTTTTCCACTTTCCGCTTTCACTTTCATCAAGAGGCTTTTTAGTTCCTCTTCATTTTCTGCCATAAGGGTGGTGTCATCTGCATATCTGAGGTTGTTATTTCTCCTGGCAATCTTGATTCCAGCTTGTGCTTCTTCCAGCCCAGCGTTTCTCATGATGTACTCTGCATATAAGTCCATTACTCTACTTAAAAAATTGTATTTCTGTAATATCATTCAGTAGCCAATCAGTGTATCAGTCATCCCCAACTTTATACATTTACTTTTGATTTATTCAAATTAGGATTCTGTTTGGGATAGGATTTGCATTTACAAATTGTTTGGTTAATAAATCTTTAAAATGTAATTTAATCTGTAAATATCTCCTCCCATTCTTTTTCCTTATGCTTAATTCATTGAAGCAATATTTATTTTTCTATTCTACAGAGTTTGAGGGAAAACACTGTGATTCTAAATTCTAATTAAGTTCTAAATTTATTCAACTAGTCACTTATTTGTCTATGAGATTAAAAAAATGTTTCATACTTGTACCTTTCCTTAAATGTAAGCAAACAACAAAATCTGTGAAAATAAAGACTCTTAAAATGGAAATGTTGTGATATAGAACTGGTAATGAAAATAGGAGTAAGTCTTAAAATTACAAGTCTACATTATAAAATAGAATGAAAACATTGTGACTAATTCTTAAAAGCAAAGATACATAATGTATGAGTCTTTACTCTTAGATGATTTCAATAAAACCATTTTAAATTAATTTTTACTTTGGTAGTGGGTGATCAACACACTTCTTTAATGCCTTAAGTGTATAATTAGAAAAGCAAAATTTAAGAAACTGAAAACAAGTTTGTAGAGAGAGATGCTTTCCTCTTAGTTCTTTCAACAACTTTTTCTTAATTTTAATTGCAAATACAAATATACTGAAGAAGATTTATCTAGTTTATTACTTGTTGCCAAATTCTTTACTCAACTTTTTTAAGAGTACTATATCTTTATCCTATGTGTATATTTTCTATAATAGGTCATCCAGCAAAAGTCTAATGCTTTTGCTCACTTGGGTGCTAAAGAGTTCTTTATTGTGTATCTTCCCAATATGAATATTCTGATGTGAACCCCAGCTGCACTTTTTTCCTTTTCCTTTAGCTTTTCCTAAAGCTAAATTGATATCCCTAATGTGAGATCTTTAATGTTGACTAGGGTCTTCCCTAGTGGCTCAGTTGGTAAAGAATCCACCTACAATACAAGAGACCACCTGCAATGCAAGAGACCCGAGTTCAATCCCTGGGTTGGGAAGATCCTCTAGAGAAGGAAGTGGCAACCCACTCCAGTATTCTTGCCTGGAAAATTCCATGGACAGAGGAGCCTGGCAGGCCACACTCCATGGGGTTGCAAGAGTTGGACATGACTGAGTGACTAAACCACCAACCTCCAAAGGTCAAATGATCATTAAAGACATCCCTTCATCCTGACATACTGTTTTATACCCTTCATTCAGGACATGAATCCTCACGTGTTTTATAAGTGTTGCTCTCTGAATACTAGATATTCAACATTTACTTCACTCAGTTGCTTCCCAGCATGAATTACAGGGTGTTCCCCAAGACAGTTCCCTCTCCTGGTAAAGATAACTCACATGGGAGAGAAAGCTTATGCCTGTGAGCAACATGATAGAGCTTTCAGTAATTTATCATCCTTCAAATGCCTGAAGTGAATTCATACTGGGGAAAACCATGCAAGGCTCTATGTGGGAAAGCCTTGACTGCATACTCTGCTCCTATAAACATCACAAACTGTACACTGGAGAGAAACCCTATAAATGAATATGGAAGTGTCTTCTTCCAGAGTATGTACCAGACACCAGAGAATTCATACTAGGAAAAGCTAAATATAATGGATGTGGGAAAGGTATCAGTGAGACAAATAACCTGTATTGACACACAGAACACATGATTGAAAAATTATGTCTGTAGTCATTGTGGAAAGGCCTTTGTTGATAGTTTATCCTTTAAAAATTAATATGAACAGACTCACAGTGGACAGTAGCCTGTTCTGTAGTCACAGTGAAGGGGCCTTCAGTAGAACTCCAGCCTTTGTATACACAGGACAAGTCAGACTTGGAGTAACACAATAGGAAAGAAGCAGGAGAGGATTTACCAAGAGACATACATTTAAAAAGTACATGCTTGCAATTAAAGATGTATACTTTAAAAAATTGTTGGTGATAGGGTGTGGGGAGAAATCACAAGAAGCCCTGGACTTGGAGAAAAATTATTCTGAGATGTATATCTGAGAAATGTAAGCCTCTCAGTTTTCCAGTATGCCTGGGCAAACAAGAAAACTGGCTACAGATTGATCCTGGTTTAATAAAGACTGTCAGGCTATCAGCAAAAAGTTATACAAAGGACTTTAAAGATTTTCCAGTGGGTTAGATTTGTGTTATAGTCTATCACTCTAGTCTATGGAGTATAGTTTCATTGTGATTGAAAGATGCTGCCTGTTTCTATTCTACTTGTTAGAATTGGTTGAGTTCTAATTGATATCCTAGTAAATGATTCATTGTTTAAAATGTTTCATAATTCCTTGAAAAATACTATGTCGTCCCTGTTTGATGGGTGTGAATTGTGCTGTCTTTCTGTCTTGGTCTCTGTTTCTCTCCATCTCTATACACACATACGCTTACGCTCAGTTCAAGTACCATTGTGTCCCATTGTGACTACTACAAGAGCACTTAAACCAATCTCTCTACCCAACACTTGCCCCTCTGTATTCTACATCGTTAGAACAATCCTTTAGAAAATGACTCCTGTGACTTCTCTACTCAAAACCTTCAACTCACTCAAAATTCACAGCGTTCAACCAAAGCCTGAAATTCCTTACACCATCTGGCCTCTGGCCACTCCTTATTACTTTTCTTCTTTTGCTTACTGTTCCACTCAGGTTGGCCTCCTTGCCCGCCCTTCCACCCATCAAGAATAGTCTTACCTCAGGCACATGTTTTGCATGTGCCTTCCCCTCTCTACTACCCTCTTCCTCAGACATGTATATGACTTATTCTCTCTTTACTTCCAGGTCTCCATGAATCTGTGTCCTTATTCAGGAATCTTTCTTGGACCAACCAAATAAAAATAACCCCTAACCATTCCCTTACTTGGATTTAATTTACTTCATTTCTCTTAAAAACCACTCAGAATACCGTGTATTTATTTATAATCTACATTTTTGTATTAGTATATAGATTATAGCTTTCATTTTCTTTTCATATGTATTATTTAATATATTTGCTCAGTATCTGTCTCCTTTCACTGAAACGTAAACTGCATTGCTGTGTCCCAAGGTCCTAGAACAGCACCTTTACTCAATAAATAGTTGGTTAATTAATGCAGCCCATTTTCATCTCTCACCTTACGTACAGGTAAAATCTGCACCACCTTATTAGACATGGTGAGGACTTCTAAGAGTCAACCATTTTGCTTTTATCCTGCAGTCCCTGATTCGGGAACATTCACTTTAGTTTGGTACCATTGTTGATTAGCCTGACTCTTGATACTTAGAAGTATTATACCTGAAATCTGTCCCTGCAGTTAACTGCATCCTGGCTTCTGGATATATAATCTCTATCACTCACACTAAATACAGAGATAATGGCAACTGAGGTATGTTTCCCAGTGTGAAAAAAAACAGTGTCATTGTCCTGATAGCATTATGAAACAGTCTATTTTGTATCCCTGATATATTTAGTATATTTTCATTAAATTCCTCTTCTTGAAGGGCTCTCTTGTTGAGGGATGGAAGGTTCTAGATTTTTGAACTCCCACTAGGTGGAGCACATTCTACACCACAGGGTTCTAGAAATCTTCCCCTGAGTCAGAATCTGTCTGCTAGAATAAATGAGCATTTGTTTGTGCCTTCTAATCTTGAGTGAGATAAGTTGGGTGAAGTGTTTAGCCACTACAGATATATTCTCTGGTTAAACACAAAGAGCTCTGAACACTTAATTCCGGTGCTTCCTGTTTGAACAGTCTTCATGTTAGAAGACTTAATGGTTGAACATTCTGCTGGAAGCAGCAGGTACAAGTTTTCCATTTGGATCTGATAACTTCTCTAGTTGGGGAGGGGAGAGGAATCACTGCCTAGTTTAGTTTTAAAATTTCTGTCCCTAAATCGGGATGGGGAATACATGTAAATCCATGGCTGATTCATGTCAATGTATGACAAAAACCACTACAATATTGTACAGTAATCAGCCTCCAACTAATAAAAATAAATGGAAAAAAAAAAAAAACCGACCATGGCAATAAAAAAAAAAAAAAGATATTCGTCAAGGAGATACTCATGGAGTAAGGCTAATTGTATCCTCTGACCTTGAACTGAAAAGATCACACCTTATTTATGAATTTACTACTCAGCTTATATTTTAAGGCTTGGAAGTGGTCTTGATCCATGTGCTGAAAGAATTTTTGCTTTTCTCTTTATTGCCTGAAGTAATGGAGGCAACGGAGATTTTCCCAGTGTCACATATATCTTGGTTGTTGTTCAGTTGCTAAGTTGGGTTCGACTCTTTGTGACCCCGTGGACTGCAGCACACCAGGCTTCCCTGTCCTTCACTATCTCCCGGAGTTTGCTCACACTCATGTGCATTGAGTTGGTGTTGCCATCCAACCATCTCGTCCTCTGTCGCCCTCTTCTCCTACTGCCCTCAGTCTTTGCCAACATCAGGGTCTTTTCCAATGAATTAGTTCTTCACATCAAGTGAACAAAGTATTGGAGCTTTAGCTTCAGCATCAGTTATTCCAGGGAATATTCAAAGTTGATTTCCTTTAGGACTTACTGGTTTGATTTCCTTGCAGTCCAAGGTACTCTCAAGAGGCTTCTCTAGCACCACAATTTGAAAGCATCAATTCTTTGGCACTCAGCCTTCTTGACCACAGTTAAATCTCAAATACTCAGCTGTTCCTTCTTTAAGAGTATCATATGCCACCGTTGTCCCAGATTTCTTTGACTCTCATGGCAAACAGTGTCCATGACCTGAGCTGAAGAAATTCACATCTTCATGCTGATGTCTGATCTGTGATATACACTGGAAAATGATAGTCTGCATGGGTAGACCTGTTACCCCCAATGCCAACCTCTTGTGTAACAAAATATTGAATGGGATGTGAGTTTAGTTTCTAGTGAATCAAAATGATGGAGAGAAAACAGTAGGTGACAGCTTCTGCCATGTTCTAAAGTAAGGTGTTAGACCACCTACTCATGCCTTGCAGAGCAGATTCTCAGCCTCTAGCTATAAAAGAAGATAGGTAAGGAATTGAAGATTGGAGAGAGAATTTCTTTGTAAAAAGTTGTTGCAGTGCTGTGGCATAACCCCACATACAATATGACTAAGAAAGGGAGTTGCTTTTCCTCTAATCTCATTGATGGAGGTTTCAAAGAAACGTAAGAAAGTGTGGTGTTTTCTCTGGAGATTCAAACAATGCATATCAATTAGTGCCTGATATGCCTGAGAGAACCAAATTCTAAGAAATGGAAGTTGCTTGTGGCAGCCCAGTAGAAGACTATAATTTGGAGAATAACTGCTTTCTCAAAGATTGATTAAGAAATGCATGTTTCTTATGGATATACACAGAGTTCCCTGGGGATGTCTCATTGGGATTATTTCTAAGGGTGAAACCTGGAGATTTGGTGGAATTCTGAAGGGTTGGCTAGGCTTAGACTGTTGAGAACCAAAATCTGAATTGAGAGTGGGGAGAGGTCATCCTAAGCAGGCAGCCGAAAAGTGCACCAGAGGATTTCAGAGAAAGATTCTAAGCAGTGAATACTCTTCACAAAACCCACAAAGCATACTCTGGAGTGAAATTCAGCACTTAACCAAACTAAGATCATGGCATCCAGGCCCATCACTTCATGGCAAATAGATGGGGAAACAATGGAAACAGTGACACACTTAATTTTCTTGGGCTCCAAAATCACTGCAGATGATGACTGCAGCCATGAAATTAAAAGACGCTTACTCCTTGGAAGAAGAGCTATGACCAACCTAGACAGTCTATTAAAAAGCAGAGTCATGACTTTGCCAACAAAGGTCTGTCTAGTCAAAGCTGTGGTTTTTCCAGTAGTCATGTGTGGATGTGAGAGTTGGACTATAAAGAAAGCTGAGCACCGAAGAATTGATGCTTTTGAACTGTGGTGTTGGAGAAGACTCTTGAGAGTCCCTTGGACTGCAAGGAGATCCAACCAGTCAATCCTAAAGGAAATCAGTCCTGAATATTCATTGGGAAGACTGATGCTGAAGCTGAAACCTCAGTACTTTTGCCACCTGATGTGAAGAACTGACTCATTGGAAAAGACCTGGATGCTGGGAAAGACTGAAGGCGGGGACAACGGGGGCTGAGATGGTTGGATGGCATCCCCGACTCAATGGACATGACTTTGAGCAAGCTCCAGGAGTTGGTAATGGACAGGGAGGCCTGGTGTGCTGCAGTCCATGGGATTACAAAGAGGTGGACATGGCTGAGCGACTGAACTGAAGCTAAGGAATTATTGATTCTAGCTTATAACTCTGGGAAGCTACTCTCTGCTGCTTACTTCTGCCCACCATCTTCAAAGAGCCTTGGCAGTCTACTGAGTTAATATAGGGAAGAGAGACAGTAGCTTCAGGTGGGGTCAGTAGAGAAAAAGTAACTATGTCACCCTTTCCCCTTGCAGTATTTCCATCTATGGGAAACAAAAGGACTATATATTATCATAAAGTGGCCAAAGAAGGTGTAGGTCTGCCTACGATTTTATCTAAGGACAAGGGAAGACCAAGACCCACAGAGTGAATTTTCAAAAGCAGTCATGAAAAAAAAAAATTGCCTTACTTTGCCCCTTTCTTCTGCCCTTTGATATTATGATATCATGTATCTCATGTACATATATATTATACAATATGTATACATTATGTACTACATAGCATATATATTATACATATAGTATATATACATATAATGTATATGTATATAATGTTGATGTATCAACGTCATTCATTTTTGTTATTCAAATTCTTTATACTTTAAATAGGGTTTTACCTTCATATATGGATACCCGAGATAGTTGTGTTAATGATTAACACTCGTAGTATTCAATATGATTATTTTTTTGGTCAGCTTTCTTGTACTCAGGTTTTGCTTCTGTACTTGAAAGCTATATTGCATGAAGTCTTGTAGTTCTATCTTCTTAGACAACTTTAGGGCTTCCCTAGTGGCTCAGACAGTAAAGAATCTGCCTGCCATGCAAGAGAGCTGGGTTTGGTCTCTGGGTTGGGAAGATCCCCTGGAGAAGGAAATGGCAACCCACTCTAGCATTCTTGTCAGGAGAATTCTGTAGACGAGGAAGCTTGGCGGACTACAGTCCACGGTGTTGCAAAGAGTCTGACATGACTGAGTGACTAGCACTTCACTCACACTGATTAAATTCCTTTGAGTCCTAATTTTCATACCAGTATTATCAACTCTGCTTTCTTTCTACAAATATTTTCCTCATATGTTATTTTAGATTTTCTTATTTTCAAATTTATATGTTATTTTGTTTTCGGTTGTTGGATTTGGGTTATATGTGTATACTTTCTGTAATGTTCAGTTCAGTTCAGTCGCTCAGTCGTACCTGACTGTCTGCGACCCGATGAACCGCAGCACGCCAGGTCTCCCTGTCCATCACCAACTCCCGGAGTCCACCCAAACTCATGTCCATCGAGTCGGTGATGCCATCCAATCATCTCATCCTCTGTCGTCCCCTTCTCTTCATGCCCCCAATCCCTCCCAGCATCAGGCTCTTTTCCAGTGAGTCAACTCTTCGCATGAGGTGGCCAAAGTATTGGCATTTCAGCTGCAGCATCAGTCCTTCCAATGAACACCAAGGACTGATCTCCTTTAGGATGGACTGGTTGGATCTCCTTGCAGTCCAAGGGACTCTCAAGAGTCTTCTCCAACACCACAGTTCGAAAGCATCAATTCTTCTGTGCTCAGCTTTCTTTATAGTCCAACTCTCACATCCATACATGACCACTGGAAAAACCATAGTCTTGACTAGACGGACCTTTGTTGGCAAAGTAATGTCTCTGCTTTTTAATATGCTGTCTAGGTTGGTCATAACTTTCCTTCCAAGGAGTAAGCGTCTTTTAATTTCATGGCTGCAACCATCATCTGCAGTGATATTGGAGTCCCAAAAAATAAAGTCTGCCACTGTTTCCACTGTTTCCCCATCTATTTGCTATGAATTGATGGGGCCACATGCCATGACCTTGGTTTTCTGAATGTTGAGCTTTAAGCCAACTTTTTCATTCTCTGTAATGTTAGAATTAATATTCAAAGTTGCAGCTATATTTTGATAGTATTGATTTCATCATAGTCTAGTTTTATTTTGACTAGTAGAAATTACCCCTAATTTCCCACAGATAATATTTTAGCATATATTCTGCTGTTAATGGAAACATCTAACCTAACTCTATAACCTCACTTGTGAATGAGAAAAGATGCTTAGCAAAAATTTTACCTATTTCTTCTCCTCTACTAATTACTTTTCAGATTTTGTGGTAATTGTTTACAATTTTAGTTCCCAAATTGAAATAGTTATTTTTCCATTATGCCTCTTTCATGAATCCTTATGCAATAAAACCAATATATTTCACAACTACAATATAAACAGTTATTTGAAATTAAATACACATTTTCTTGAGCTCTTGGCATGCCTTTCTTTTATTTTTTGTATTCTAGAATCTTGGATTTTGTTTTGTTATTTTCTCAGACATCAGCCAGAAAAAATTTAAAGGCCAATACATTGTAACATTTTGAGATTTTTTAATACATTATGAACATGAATTCAAAATACTGATTTAGCTGGGCATAAGAGTTGAAGTTTTCATTCATCACTCCTGTGCCTTATGAATTTACAGTATGATTTCCCTAAAATTTCATTTTACAGGTTAAAAGTTTGATATGTGATTCTTTTGTCCACGGAAATAACTTTTTTATTGTTCCTATATGGTTTTATTTTTTTCTTTATTTGGTTCTTAATTTAGTTGTGTCTGGTATTTTATTTTATTTTTTTAATATTGACTTTTTTTTGTTATTTTTCTTCTTCTTCGTAGCTCTGTTCTGTTCTGGAATTACCATTTTTCTAGTTACTAGCTATTTTTAATTGATCCTCTATGTCTTACAGTGTTTCTTTTATATTTTTTCTTTCCCTTTGCATTGTGTTCTGAGATACTTTCCTGATTCAACTTTTTAGATCTTTAACCTTGATCTTTTTCTCTTTGTTTTTTTAAAATTTTTTCTCTGTTTTTTCCCTCTAGTCATAGCCGTTATTTTATTAAACTTCTAATTGAGCCTTTAAAAATGATGATCATGATTAATTTTTGAGAATGCTAATTAAACATAAATGGTCGTTGATATAAAGGACAGAGTCTAGATTGATCTGTACTAGTTGCCAAGCTGTATTTATTTACCTCTGATGGCTCTCAGGAACCGGGAATCTAAAGTCTAACTGTAGGCTCCGTAGCTGTCGTGAGTAGACTGTGATTGGTCACATGGACTCTTGCATTATATGCTGTGAGTAGTTGAATTCCCAGGCTCATGAATAGATTGAGAACTTTCCTGGCCCGTGACCCCACTTTTGGCTTTTGTCTTCACCCACAGTCTGAATATCTGGTGGCAGGTTTGCTTTAAAGGACTGTTCTTTCATTTTTAGCTCAAACTCTGGAACCAGTGATTCTGAAAGCAAGGGAATTAGGCTTGTTAGTACATCCTTTTTGTTGACAGGCCCGCTTACACTGCTCATCATTGAGTCTTGCTCCTCAATTCTTGCTGCCTCAAGTACTGGTTTGTTAATAGGTCTTCTGAAAAAGTCACTGTTTGCCAGTTTTGTGAATTCTTACATTTTACATGTTTTTTTCTACCAATCTTATACATATGTTATCATCTAGAAATCTTCAAAATTTGATTTGATGGCACCCTTTCTTATTAGTTATTTAGCATACTGGATTTATTCTTATTTTAATGTCTCATTGTGATTTAGGATCTATGAATGAATTTAGTCAGATGCCCTTCTGGTTTTAATGACCCAGACTATTGGATTTAGATGTCTGATTATTTCAAAACAAAACAAAACAAAAAAAAAACAACTATTTTTTTATTGTAAGGTGTCTTGTAATATTTACAAAATAACCATTTGGGACAATTCTGATTCTGATATCTAGTTCTCTATAAATTGTTTTACTTATATATTGTTGAAGTAGGATGTTTTGCTATTTATGGCTTCTCTTTCTTACATTTGTTAACTTTTATTGGAGAAAGACATTGAAAATCTGCCAGGAAAACACATTCAGAATCAGAGATACTCAGGAAGAATATGAGCTGCATTGCCTTGCTTCCTGAATTCAGATCAAAATAGCAGTCAGATGCTTTCATCCTGCTCAAACAAGGGAGGTTGCCAGAGTGTTTAGGGTGGAGAGAGTCATGCTTCTTTTGATACTTCTAGCAAATAATGGCAGTGACCCCTCCTCATAGCTGCATCTTGTAATCCATTAAAGCAAACAAACAAACATTAAAGGTATGATTTAAAGTAGAACTCTCCTGGAAAATGGTCATGGTATGGCAACCTCAACACAGTTATTCTGTTATCAAGCAATATGTTTGGGGGAATCATATCTTCAAAGCTTGTTATCAAATCTTTCTACAGTGGTAGCTCTCTTTTTCTGAAGCACTTCCTGGGTCAGGATCATGAACTCTTATTAATGACCGGATATTTGTTTGCCTTTAGCATTTCCCTTAAATGATGAGAGAATCTTTTATTTCCTTGCTGTACAAAAAAAAGAAGAAATGAATATTTAGGGAATTGTTATCTATCAAAGAAGAAAGAAAAATGAATGTGCACTGGGTAATTTCTAAGACTTGTCTTCCTTTCCTGGGAAAGACTACCAACCATAGAACCTTCAGAACATAAGCAAAAATGAATGAATGAGTTAGCAGTAATATTGTTTTCTGTTTTGATGTGAGTTAAAAAGTGAAAGTTATTCAGAATAGTCCTTCATTCAAATTAATCTTCCCTGGATCCCTCATACATTATTCAGAATGCTGTGGTAGAATGACCAATTCCATATGAATACTAGATGGTTTATTTTCTTTTAAATAGAGCCTCTGCCAGCTGCATGAATAACCGTAACTCCATGACAAAATTTTTAATGGAAAATATATTTTAAAAAATATTTTTCTCTTGCTTTTTCGTAACTACTTTTATTGTCATCTTGACTTCTAAGTGGCATGGATTCATCACAGAGAGATTAACACTCTTCTAGTATTTTTTTTTTTACTATTTTGATTAATTATAAAAAAAATTTCATCTTTGTAAACAGTTCATGATCATAGTTATTTGTATCTCTCAGGAATAGTTGGAAAATTTATGATGATGAAATAGAAAGATATGACAGAGGAGTCGGGCTCACAGTGTGTTCAGGCTGGGTGAAGTTTACTAATGTGCATCTATAGCATCATTCAGATACACAGGTGTAAGAATTGTACTTTGAGAAACATCAATGTGCAGTACTTCTCAAACTTTCATAGGAAAAAGAATCAACCAAAAATCTTATTAAAATACAAAGTCTGATTCAGTAGGTCTTGGGGCTGCCCTGAGATTCTGAATTTCTGAAAAGCTTAGGTAGTGCCCATGCTGCTGATTCAGAGAAACCACACTTCAAGTAGCAAGATGAGACCAGTCTTCAACTTTGCAAATATAAAAATCTCAATTTTTCCAGTTCATATCGAATTTGATCATGAAAAAACAACACACAATAGCCGAAGAGACAGGAGGCTGATGTTCAAGCCAAAGTACCAGTTTAATGATGGCACAGCTTCTTAGCCCTGAGTGCCATGAGAATAACGCAGAGAATGCCAGTGCTTAGACACAATTCTGATTTAATTGGTCTGGAGTAGTCCTGAAATACATAGTTAAAACTTTCCAGCTGATTCTGATATGCAGCCGCAGTGAGGATCACTGATTTACATTGAGATTTATAATGCCAGTAGATCAACTTATGTTAGTTGACCATCACATTCTCTTTCTTGAAGAAAAATCTACATAGGCAGCCAGGGTTAGGTTGGTTGCTTACCTGGGGAATATAGACTCACACGGGAAGAAGTAAAGTAAGTGAGCCTCAGCAAGCTTGATAGGTACATCTTTATCATGGGGTATGCTTGCCATCGATGTGGCTGTGCAGTAAACCATTTAGTGCCCTTCTCCAGTTGATATAGTCTTACATTGGATTTCCATCTAATTTCCATTTTCTATACTGAGTCTATACTAAGACTATCCTACCTCTGTTTTTTTCCCCTTCATTCTTTAAAGCATATTTCAAATGTTTTATATTTATTTAAGACAGACTTTTGCTGTATTCATTTATTCCTGTTTATTTTAATCCTCTCTTTCCAGCAAAATTCTTACTCCCCTTGATTGAAAGTGTCTGTCCCAACATTGCCTCTGTGGTTCACTTGATCATTCATGCCTTAGGGTGGATTTTCTTTATTTAGTTCTAATATTTCCTAGTATCTATATCCTGCTTTTTAGCTTCTTTCTTTGAGTGTGAGCCTCAGTTCCAAATTTTAGACAGCCCCTCCAATTTTATAATTCCTAAATTATTTGTTCAGTATCAATTAGATGAATATATGAAATGCAGTGTGTATATTCTGCTAGTTTTCACAAGGTTAGTGCAAAAGTTATATTGTTTGAAGACAAAGATGAAATGAAAATGAGTAGCAGATAGTTTCGGTTCATAGAACAAGACTGCATTTGTCTGTCACTTAGGAAAAACTGTTCAGTATAAAATTGAAATTATACAAAGTCACTTTCGTACAAAACCATTTCAGCCTGCAAACTGGAGAAGTGCCAGTGGAGTGTTTAACTGACTTTCTCTTTTAAGTGGGAGAACAGTTGACCTCGAACCATTTTTTGGGAGGGGGTAAGCTTTTGCTATTATTAAACTCAGTGGAAATTTTAGCAACAGATCATTTCAAGAACATGTGAAAAGGAAGAGGTAGTAATCAGGAATTCTTTGTGAACTTCTGTCAGACTAATTGAATTTTCCTCTCTGTCAGAATGATGGGACTGATATATCAGTTGAAGTAACAGATGTAATTTACCTTGACTTTAAATGAGCTTCAGCATCTACTTTTTTGGCATACAAATTGCAATTTTTTAAAGTAATCTAGATTAGAATCTTGCACGTTAGAGTTTTATTTATCTACACCAGAGGCTTATCCAAAATTATCTAAGGTTTTTGTAAATGTGCACTGAATTTTTATTAAGTTATAACCACGTCTAAGTTATATTTTTATAATCTTAACCTACAACTGCAGATGAACCACAGTAATTGTATACAGTAATGACAGTAATATTGTGTGTGTGTTTGTGTGTATAAACCACCAACAAAGTCAACAGCCTGCAAGTGGAGTGTTAGCTTAGCTTGGAATATCAGGACTAATCTTCTGGAAAAGCCATACCATATAGTCATAGAGTCTGGGATGGAAATCAGATTTCTCTAGAGAACACAACCAGTAACAAATACATATAATGGAGCAATAGTATTGTTTTGCTCTGTTATCTTGAAGCCCACCACAATCAACAAAGCTAAAATATATGGCTCCATGGGGGCGGGGGAGGTTTGAACATTGCCTAGATAGCAGTAGGCATTCAATATATGTGTGCTGAATTGATTTTAGCACAATAAACATTATATACACACACACATAAGTGTGTGTGTATAGGAGTTGACTCGCATGATGTTTGCAGAGGCTGAAAAGTTCCATGATCTGTTGTCTGCAAGCTGGAGATCCAGGAGAGCCAGTGGTATATAGTTCAGTCCAAATCTGAAGACCTGAGAACCAGGGAACAGATGGCAGAAGATCCCAGTGAGAGGTCAGGAAAAGACTCAAGACACAGCTCAAACACATTGAGGGACCACACTTTCCCCTCCTTCACCTTTTTGTTCTGTAGGCCCTCAGTGGATTGGATGTTGCCCACCCATGTTAGGGAGGGCAGTCAGCTTTCCTCAGTCTGATTCAAATGCTAGTCTCATCTGGAAATAACTTCACAGACACACCCAGAAATCATGTTCACCCAAATATCCGGGCACCCCATGACCTGGTCAAGTTGACACATGACATTCACCATCATAGCCACCACTCCCATCCCAGCCCTCCCCTGTGTCTTTGCACTCCGTTACCTGGTAACACTGAAACACAAAAAATCAACCTTGTCATTAAAAAAAGAAGAAGAATCTGGGGAGCTCTGTGGAAGGAAAAATGCTTTAAAATTTCAGAAGCCAATTTCTCAAATACAATTGATAGTGTAGGAGACATGTTCAGACGTATGCCTCTTGTAAATATCATCTGCTTATTTAATTGTCAGCCTTGTTGGAAAACTGAATATGCTAAGAGGGGAAAGCAATGTTAGAAATGATAACCCCTTTGAATAGGATTTTACAGTAATAAACAAAAATTCCATCTGTTATCTCATTTGCGATTAAGAACATCCCTCTGAAATGAGATGACAGTTTTTACTATGAGGTTTTCCTATGAGAAAATCAGAGTCAATAAATGTTAATTTTTACTGTGCTCAAAACAATCAAGTTAGCATACATGTATTGAATGCCTGCCACTTTCCAGGAAATGTTCAGGCCTTATCCACCCCTGAGGATCCACAGGCATGTACAGGAGCCTGCAGGTTGTGCATTCCTGTACCTAAGATCAAAGAAAGAGCATGAATAAGTCGGGGAAATCTCCCCCTAGAGAACCGGTTTTAAAATACTAAGCCTTATTCCAATTTACTAATTCCATTTGCAAGAATTTCATGTCCTAAGTATTTCTAAATCAAAATTTATCCACTCCTGGGTCTCCATGCATGGGACATTCCATACTTTCCTGTGTCCTATGATTGCCCTAGATTGAAAACTTCTAAAAAATATGTTCATACAATAGACTTGTCAGAATGCTGACTTTTGCTTTTAGGGAAAATTCTAACTGAATCAAGGTTATTTATTAGTGTTTATGCAGACTTAAACCCAAGTTTCACCAAATTTGGAAAAATATACCTAATATCATTTGGGGGAAATAGCAAATTCCTTATTTCCTTATTCATATTCACATGAATATGTGATATATATTTCATGTATATATTGATATAATTTTTATTTGGTTTTGGTGAACTTCAAGATAGAGAAGCAAAATAAAAATGCCATTCCTCCTTCATTTTGAAGAATTCAGTTAACTCGTAATAGATTGCTCTAAATGCTACACTGTTAATAAATATCTGTAAAATTGTGGAGTACAGCATGTCTCATTCTCTTGAAAATGAGGTCCAGCCAACACATATATGATCATCTAATTTAAAGCAAAGAGACCATACAGAGCAATGGAGGAAGATGATCTTTATAGACGGCTATATGATCTATATAGTTGGCTATCTGAGAAATAAATTTGATGCCTAACTCAAACCATACATACAAGTCAACTGCAGTTGATTTCAGATCTGTGTGTGATAAATGAAACAATAGAACTCTGAGAAGAAAACATACAAAAAGTCTTCCTGACCCCAATGGAATAGGCAATGGTTTCTTAAATAGGAAAACAGAAAAATCCCAATAATAAAGGAATTTTAGAAAAAGATAAATAGGACCATATTAAGACTAAAAACATCAGTTCATCAAAATATACCAAAAAGGAGAGTGAAAAGGCAAGGCACACTGGCAGAATACATTTGCAAAAGTCACAGGTTAAGTTGTTAGAGTATGTAATGCTTAAGTTTTTATTTATTTGGGAGATTTCAGTTATTCAGGGCAACCTTGATTTTTTTTTTTTTTCTTGGAATGCAAAGTGCTGACTCCTGATTGGAATATGATGTGCGCCCTTCACCTTCATGGCAGCAGGGTAAAATATCAATTTTGGATCTATTTGTGATGATTTCCCACAGCAGCATTTCAGTTCAGAGAAATTGTTGTAAAAGGCATAAAGATTTAAAATATACTTCCAAGGAATTTTAAATACTTTGCTCAATCAAGGATATAGGTATATTAGCTACAATGAATTTTTGGTCTAAGGAAGAGAAAATTCAACTCAAACTAGCTCAAACCATGTTGAGAATTCTAGGGGCCTGTATTATTAACTGAATACATTCAGAAGTGCTTCAGAAAGCAAGTTCACGTCTCTGTTGTGTGGTTCTGCTTCCTCTGTGTCAGTGTCATCGTCAGGTGCTTTGTAAGAGAGTCACTGTGCTCCTAGTTTCCCACGTGTAAATAGATCAAAGACAGGGAGAGTGACTTTCACATTTGGCCCTTGATTAGAGCTGCTTTTTCAGAACCTATTCTCACATCTGCCCTTACTGTCTTTGGTCTGAAATCTATTGTACAGACATTTCTTGAGCAACTGTTTGTTACCAGGTGAATGGGCCTGAACTTAAGCTGCCCATCTTGAATGAATCACTGGGACAAGTGGCCCTGAGCAACTTAGCCCAACATTTCTCAAAGTGTGAACTTTGGAATGACAGCATCAGTAGCATCTGAGAATTTACTTTAAATGTAGTTCCCTGGTTTTCATTCTAGATCAGTTGAATTAGTAACTCTGAGGGAGAGCTTTAGCAATCTGTATTTTGTCCAGATCTCTGGAAGCACAACAGATGTAAGCTCAAATGCTTACATTTGAGCATGACTTTTTGACTAATCAGAGACCACATCTAGAACTGGAGCCAAACCACACTCAAACAGCTACTAATTAATTGGAAAGGTGTGAGATGTATTACAGATATAGCTATAAAGCCAACTACACACAAAATATATGAAGCATGTTTTATTATGTTTAGTTAATTAAAGTTGTAAAGTGTTCTGTTTTGGAATCTATTTTAAATGAGATAAACTGTCATTTATTTGGATTGGTTGATTTTTCATACTCTAGATTGTGATGCATTTAGGTGATTATAGAACTTATTTAGTAATGACCAGATTTTTTTAATATGTTAGATTTACTATGTAGAATAGAATAGAAAATAGAGTGTAGCAATGTGAAATTGTGATTCAAATGTCTATCTACATGTTTACACATGTATGTGCTACTAGGTTGTAACATAACATCCTTAACAACAAGCTTTCTGGTTGCCATGAAGTGATGGGACCAGATGCCATGATCTTAGTTTTCTGAATGTTGAGTTTTAAGCCAGCTGTTTCACTCTCCTCTTTTACCTTCATCAAGAGGCTGTTTAGTTCCTCTTCATTTTCTGCCATTAAGGTGGTGCCATATGTTACTGATTTTTCTGCCTGCAGTCTTGATTCCAGCTTGTGATTCATTCAGCCTGGCATTTTGCATGATGTACTCTGCATATAAGTTAAATAAGCAGGGTGACAATATACAGCCTTGATGTACTCCTTTCCCAATTTAGAACCAATCCGTTTTTCCATGTCCAGTTCTAACTGTTGACTCTTGACCTGTATATAGATTTCTTAGAAGGCAGATAAGGTGGTCTGGTATTCCCATCTCTGTAAGAATTTTCCACAATTTGTTATAATCCACACAAAGACTTTAGCTCAGTCAATGCAGCAGAAGTGGGTGTTTTTCTGGAATTCTCTTACTCTTTCTATGATCCAGAAGATGTTGCAAATTGATATGTGGTTCCCCTGGCTTTTCTAAATCCAACTGTATATCTGGAAGTTCTCAGTTCATGTAATGTTGAAGCCTAGGTTGAAGGATTTCGAACATTGCCTTGCTAACATGGAAATGAGTACAATTGTGTGATTGTTTGAACATTCTTTAGCATTACCCTTCTTTGGGATTGGAATGAAAAGTGACCTTTTCCAGTCCTGTGGCCACTATTGAGTTTTTAAAATTTGCTGGCCTATTGAGTATAGCACTTTTAGGATTTTAAATCCATCTTTGTCCTTAGACACTGATGAAATGGATTTGAGCACTGAAGGGAAGAAAGGAGCTGAAAACCATCTGATATCAAAAGATAGATGTAGACATTCCCTAAATTTTGTGATTTTTGCCCCTTACTAGCATTAGAAACAGTAGTAGGCAATACCTTTTAAAGTTTATTAGAAAGAATTGTGAAGTTCTGCACATGAGTCCATACAGTTTTGTCCCCCTAATATTTTTATTATTAATATATAGTGACTCAGTGGTAAAGAATTTTCCTCCCAATTCAGGAGACACAGGTTTGATCCCTGAGTTGGATAGATCCTCTAGAGAAGGAAATGGCAACCCACTCCAGTATTCTTGTCTGGGAAATCCCATGGACAGAGGAACCTGGTGAGTTGCAGTCCATGGAATCGCAAAAGAACCAGACACGACTTAGTGACTGAACGTCAGCAACAACAATGGATAGTAATAATTAGTACTTAACAATTCTTAACAGTATTTCAAATATTTTTCATGAATTATTCATATAATTCTTACCACAACCTCTAAGTAAAAGGGAAAAAAAAAATTCCATGATCACATCCTTTACATCCAGATATGATTCATCAGTAATAGCCTGTTTCAAATGTCCAACATTGATGAATTTCAGTGCTTTTCAGATTATATAAAAAGATGGATTTAAGATTTGGGGAAGTTCTTTAAGGCTAATGCAGTTGAAGATGTAGAAATGGCAAATAGAAGGCACAAACATAGATAGTAATATAGACATTTGATTTGAGTGAGAAGCAAGATGGGTATGGTAATCCCCTGAAAGTGTACTATCAAGACAGCATTTATACGATAAGACCGGCACTTTAGAACTATAGTTCATGTCTTTGACAAGCTCGGTCTAACCAAGAGGCCTTGAGCAAGAGCAAAGACAGACTAAGCTTTGGGCTGGGCCATCTTTTCAAAGCTCTGCTTTACTCTGGTCTGAGAAATGTAATTATTCCATCTTTAATCTTTATTTCTAAGAAAAAGCCAAACTAAAAAAAATGGGTTTTCTGAAACATAGTTACTTTAAAAGATTTATTTGAGGAATTCATTACTAGAAGCCTAGTCCTATGTGATTTTTTTTTTTTAAAGGATCTCTTTTCACTTGAAATAGTTATTTGAAAAACCTAGACTATCAAGAGGACAGTCATATTATGCCTTTATTGCACTGCTTCAGCTGTTTCTTAAAGGAGATAACTTGAAAATAAAGACAATTGAAATGCAAATTTTTGGCCTCAATGAAATAATCATTCTTTTCAGACAAGGATAAAACTTACAATATTTAGATTGGGCTTTTTTTTTCCCTTGTAAGAAGATAAAACTGTTCTTTCCTGCAGCAGATTTTATTTGGCCATCAGAAAGTTCCAAGACATTCCAATTAAGAGGGAAAAATATAATCTAACCTCTTTATAGAAAAAAAAATTGTGAGTGCTAATGGTGGCCAGTCCTTATATGTTTAGCAGAATCAGAATTCATCTCATGGAACCATGAGTAAGGCAACATGGGATAATGGCTATGAGCAGAGCAGGGTTGAAGTCAGATAATACTAAATTAGAAATGCAGCTTTTCTGAGTGTTAGTTGAGTGACTTTAAGTTACCTAATTTTCCCTAAATTTCACTTCCAAATCTCAGACATGGATATGAATGGAAATATTGACTTAAAGGATCATTTGGGAAATTGATGTAGATGTGACATGTCGAGTGCAATAAATGGTAGTTACAGTGTTGTAATATAATCTCGACACTCTGCTTTTCATTCATGTATTTGTTCACTGCATAATTGATCACAGGAACATTTTTCAAATTTGTATTGGCATTGTGGTCTATTCTTCTCAGTTCTTTACATGTTAACATAAATGTTACTACTTTAAAATATTCAAATGGTTCTTGAGAGGGAGGGTCTTTTCAGCATAAATAAACAAATAGATTCACACACACACATATATGAATACTTCATTTTTTCAAGACAAGGCATTCCAGTAGTTATATTGGAGGTACCTGTTAACTTCTCTATTTCAGTCCCTTGTATGAATCTAAGATTTTCTTTCCATTTTGGAATATGAAAAGGAAAGTATTTAAGAAGTACTTACATATTGATAAAGAGTAAAATATTTAAGCGAAAAAAGTAATTCCACTGAACTTGTTTGGGTGTATATGTTTTTAATAAGACAAAGTATTTGTTCATGACAGGATCAAAGATCTATATATTCAAATGTATTTCAAAAAGATTTCCATAAAGCAAATATAAATTATTTTTAATTATTTGTTCAGTAATTGAGATTGAACTGTAAAAAGGAATAGTGCTAAGTGGCTTTAAAAAAAAACCTACTTCGTATCACCTAAAGGGAAAATGGCAATTTAATGAAGATGTGACTGAAATTTTTTTTCTCTTCCCTTCAGTAAGGTTATTTCTTTCCATCTCCAAGGGCTTTTCTCACAATGACCTCTGAAAGAGAAGCTCAGTGACATTGCCTGCAGAAGTTATCTGCTGCTTCTAAGCCAGTCACAGGTTTTGCTTCAAGGCAAGAAAACACGTTGCTCCAAATCATACCTCAGTGCACCGTCTTCAGAAAGCTTCACCCTCCTATAAATGCAGCCCCATCTCTTACAGACAGACAGAAATATTACAATGAATTCCTCAAAGGAGGTATTACCTATGGCCCAGTTTCTCTGATATGTATTTTTTTTTTTCCTGTTGGTCTTGTTTATCTCACAAGACCTCCAAAAATTATGTAGAACTCTCCCATAGCCCTCCTCAGGGCGGGGTGGGGGGGTGAGTGATACTAACTCTGATATGTATTTTTTTAAGAAAAGAAGTAAGATGCTCAGTTATCAAAAAAAGGAAGCAATAAATTTGAAAATCAAATATAGATATATTAGCATATATTGAGAAAAATTTGCATGTTGTTTATGAATATTTTAAGCAGAATGTCTTGGAAAAAAGGCTATTAACTTGACCTCAGTAAACTGTGTACCCTATTTGTATAATTATTACCTACTATAATATTCCTTCATATTAAAACATGATACCACTATGCCGTAGCTGTAGACTTTTTGATGGATGAAAAATCAGCTACTCTTCCCTTTTGTCCATCTAATAACAAACGGAGGGATAGGAGGCATTCACATTCTAGGGGTGGGGACACAGAGCTGAATGGAAGGGAGGCATGCTTAGCAAGGAAAAGAACAAAGCTGATTGGCCCACTCAGGGTCACATTAATACCATACATCTTTATCAGAAGTAATCTATAACTATTCTTTGTTCTCCTGGGGAAAAAAATAAAAAGTACAGTAACCTAGGTATCGCCTTGGCTTATTACTGATGCAGAGTCTCCCCCAGGTATTGCTTTTGATAACATATACATAGTCTTCAGTAACCATGTTGAGCTATATAGGACTACTCAGTAGTATAAACAGTAAAGAACAAAAATGTTCCATTAAGATTTCTCAAGCGATGACTGCCTGTTTCTTTGAGTGATTATTCCCACATGTTTGTAAATCCTGTATCATAAACTGTTGGCTAGTTTTTCTTTGTTTTGTGCTGTCAGCTGAGTTTGGACATGATGACATATGACTGGCAGGGCTGTGTTCTTTATAGAGGATGGGAGCAGAAGGACATTCTGTGGTACAGATAATGAGGAGATAGATGCATTGACTCTTTTTTTTTTTAATTTTTTTTTTAAAATTTTTATTTTTTTTAGATGCATTGACTCTTAACTCCCAGTGCCATGTTGTCTGGCACTTGTATCTTGTTTGTCAAAAATACTGTTTTTCACACAGCTGGAAAAAAGCAATCAATTAAGCGACTTAATTCAGCAGACACTTTTAAACTTGATACAATACACATGCATAGAGAGTATCTAGACTGTATAGTTTGAGATTAATATATTCATTCATTCAACAAATACACATTTATGTGTGGTATATACCAGACATTGTTTATGGTACTGCTGTAAGGAAAAGACCCTGTTTTATGTGGTTTGCATTCTGGTGGGACAAAATAGACAATAAACATCCAAACAAAGACACATGGTTAGTTGGGGATACTGGGAAGATATATAAAGTGTGGTAAGGGGGTAGAAGGGCTTCCCTGCTGTCTTAGTGGTAAAGAATTCACCTACCAATGCAGGAGATGCAGGTTCAATTGCTGGGTCAGGAAGATCCCCTGGAGAAGGAGATGGCAACTCACTCCAGTATTCTTGCCTGGGAAATCCCATGGACAGAGAAGCCTGGAAGGCTATGGTCCAAAGGGTTGAAAAGAGTCAGACACGATTTAGTGACTGAACAGCAACAAAAGGGGGTGAAAAGGGACAGATAATGATGCCATTTATTGTTTAGTGGCACTCTTAAAAGCATAGCTGTCCAGAAGGATGATGATCTTGGGAAAATTCTTTAGACTACTGATTTGCACAGCCTGAAGGACTAAAATGTTATAGACAAATATTTCATGACTTTAGGTTTATGGTAAGCAATTTTCTGTATAAATTACTTCTGAGAGTAGACTGCAGAATGGTCTTTTAATCAAATCTAATCAAAATCTGACAAGGGCATTATAAGAAGAGGTGATTATAAACTACTCTTTCTCATAAGTGCAAAAATCTTAATCCAAATATTAGCAGGCCAAATTCTATGATATATAAAAATTATAATTCATATTGCTCAAGTTGGATTTATTCCAATGATGCAAGATTCAAAAATTAAATCAATATTATATCACATTTAAAGAAAATAAATGAAACGTTCTTCTGAATAAGTACAGAAAAGTAATTTGATAACATTTAACATTTCTTCAGAATTAAAAAATAAAACTATTATGTTACTAATAGGAAAGATTTTTCCCATCTGACAGAATATTTCTGACATTATTCTTAAAGAAGGCATGCTTACTACTCACTCTATAAGATCAGAAACAAGGCAAGAATACATCTATAGCCACTTCTATCCAGCATTGCACTTAAGGGTCTACCCAGTGAATAAAATGAAAAGGAACAAATGTCAAGGGATTAGAAAAAAAGATGACTATGTTGTATATGAAGAGAGGATAAAGTATCTATAACAAAATTATTATATTAATATCTAATAATAATTATATTATTAATTAATATCACCATTTTATATAGCATGGTAATGGATTTGAAAAGATGGTCACCATATACATAGATACATATATATATATAGAGAGAGAGAGCTAGAGAGAGAGAGGGGAGATATATGTATGAATACACGTGTGACATGTATAAGAATTTTGTTATGGGTTGAATTGTATCACTTAACAATTAAATGTTGAACTCCTAATCTCTAGTACCTCAGAATGTGATTTTATTTGGAGATAAATAAATAATAAATTTGCATGGGAGTCAAAGTGCACTCACTGTCATGGACCCAATTGATATAACTGATGACACTCACAGAAGGAAAGTGATATGAGTACACACGGAAGACGACGACTGTGTGGTAGGAGTGATGCAGCTACAAGCCACGGAATGTCAAAGATTGCCAGCAAACGAACAGAAGCAGAAAGAGCCAAGGAAGAATTTTCTTAAAGGTTTCAAGAGGCACATGAACCTACTTGATGGCCTTTATTACTGTGAGATAATAAATTTCTGTTTCAAACCTCCCTGTTTTTGGTAACTTTGTTACAGTAGCCCTAGGAAACTAATACAGTTCATATCAACATTATTTGTTATGTTTAAAATATTTGGAAACAACCCAAATATCCATCAACAGTACCGTGGACTTTTTTTTTTAAGGTGGTATGTTCACATACTGGAATAGATGTATTCATGCACTGGAGTCAGAATAAAAATGAAAAGAAAGAATACTGCTACAACTACAGATACAGATAGACAGGTGATAGGTAGATCCATGTGTAAAGTAAAAATTAGTTCAACAACTCCCTGGCAGATCAGAATAATGATTACTTGTTTGGATATAAAGAGGTCTTCTTTGGTGTTGCTATTGCTGAAATGATCTGAAACACTCATTCAACAACCCAGAGAATTGCAGAAGCCAAATTGTAAGATAAGCTACTTCTTGGTATCCTGAGAACCACATAGTATTGTGGGAGGGTCAACAAGGAGGGGACATAAGAATACCTATGGCTGATTCATGTTGATGTATAGCAGGAACCAACACAATATTGTAAAGCAAGTATCCCCCAATTAAAAATAAATACATTAAGAAAATAATTGTGAACTCTCTAGCCAGTCTACTGAAGTTTACAAGCCAGTCCCACAACTTGCTACTAAGTTACTCTAGGTAAATTCCTTCTCCAGTTTCAGTTTCTTATCTATGAAATAGAAATAACATTATCTATTTTAGGGGATTGCTTTAAGGATATAGTAAATTAAGGCTTCTAAAACATTTAGAGTAATACCTAAATATTTAATGTGCATTTACTTAGTATATATTTATTAAATATACAATTATATTTATAAATATATAATTTTTACTATATTTATAAATATATTTAATTTATATAATTAAATTTAAATATTTATTACATTTAGTATGTATTATGTCTTTATTGCATATTTAGTATACATTTATTAAATAATATAATGAAAAAATTTGAACTATAGAATTTTGAAATCTCATGTTTAGAATTAAATTGTTTTTATCCATTTATGCTAAGTCTGTACAAACTAGTAAGTAGTACATGAGTGAAGTGTTAGTCACTCAGTTGTATCCGACTCTTTGTGACCCTGTGGACTGTAGCCCACCCGTCTCCTCTGTCCATGGAATTCTCCAGGCAGGAGTAGTGGAGTGGATTGTCAGTCCCTTCTCCAGCGGGTCTTCCCAACCTGGGATCAAATCTGTTTCTGCACTTCAGGCAGCTTCTTTGCCATCCGAACCACCAGGGAAGCCCCAGTCCGTGAGTACACTTAAGCATTAAGCAGTATATGTGAACAGATATGTTTATGATAAGAACACATTCTAAATCTTAATAAAATGCACCTTAAATCACTATTAATAGTATTGAAAATGTGATCTAATAAGACAGTTGCAATCATTATAGAATAAAACTGCTAAAAATATTATCTGTATGGAGTTGAGACTCGGATAACATACTGTTAAACTACAATTATTTCCCTTAAAAGATGAAACTGTATTGAAAAGCTGTTTCTAATTATCATTCACAGTTTTAGACATCAATGCATGAGTTTAATTAATATACCTAATTATTAAAAATTTGAAACAGGCAGGCAAGAACTATTGCTAGCATTTAAAAACTATTAGCCTTTTAGATAGGCTTCCCTGGTAGCTCGACTGGTAAAGAATCTGCCTGCAGTGCAGGAGAGCCCAGTTCCATTCCTGGGCCAGGAAGATCCCCTAGAGAAGGGATAGGCTACTCACTCCAGTATTCTTGGGCTTCTCTGGTGGCTCAGGCAGTAAAGAATCCGATCCCCTGGAGGAGGGCATGGTAACCCACTCCAGTATTCTTGCCTGGAGAATCCCCATGGACAGAGGAGCCTGGCGGGCTGCAGTCCACGGGGTCCCAAAGAGTCGGATACAACTGAACGACTAAGAACAACATGGCAACCTTTAAATCTCCAGCACCTTTGCAAATTGGCAAGTATTCTCTGTTTTCTGATTAATAGCAAATTGTGTAAAATTATTTCTGTAGGATCTGCAATGAAAGACTATCTTTCCACAGTGTTGAGTCTTAAGAACAGAGTTGTTATTTTTTTTCTGAACACTCATTTTGTCCCCTTTCAAAAATAAACTCCCATCATAGTAGCTTTCCTCTGAACTATAATACTGATGTGAATTCATGAGTTCCAGGACCAAGGGCTCAGCAGTACCATCTCACCAGCTTCAAACTCAGTGTCTCTCTACTTGATTCCTGCTCTATCCCAAAGCGAGTTTATTTGATGCCATTAATTTCATAATACTGAGACGATTCACTGAGTTCACTGGTATAATCATCCTTGAAAATGGGACCATAAATCATTTTCTGCTGTCAGATCAATTCAGAAAGTACTAAAAATTGGTTAACTTATTTTTCAGGGTTCTGACACTCAAATATAAACAGAAGTAGTAGTTCAAACATGTTCTTTTTCTTTTATTAAAAGATAGATTTTAATCTGGGTATCTTAATTTTTTTTATTTATAGATTAATAGATGTGTGATTCAATATAGATACATAGCTATATTTGTAAACCAATTCATCAAAATACTGGTAGTGATTTGGATTTTAAATAATACTTCCTAGAGTGATGTGAGGTTATTTTAAAAACTATAATAGTTATTGAGTCTTATGCTGTAAAAAACATGTTATCTAAATTGCAGTTGGTACCAGAAGGAGCTGGAGAGGGATTGAAAATCATCTTTATGAGTTGAAGTTGCCACCATCCCCATAATCTCTACAGGCCACTCCTAGCCTACTGACTTACTTATCAAAAACCTTTCAACTCATGTGGAAAATTTTACAGAGTTAATTATGATTATATTCACCAGTTTTTTAAATTTTACTTTTGTGAGAGATAATAGATCAGTTTCTGGGAGCTAATTTCTATTTAAAGAACTGTGAAAAGCATTGAGTAAATCTAAAATTAGAAATAAAATATGTACTTACTTTTCCATGTAGCTTGATCAGTTTCATATACCTATTGTTAAAGAAGCATTCAGAGCCTCTGGCCTAAAGATTCATTTTTTTCTACACAGAAAATAGGCTTTATGACTTTGGGCAGCCTGCTATTTTGTTATCCTTTATACAGGTAGGAAAGAGCAGGCTGATTGAAGAGATTCATTATAATGTAGTTTCAGCTCCTTGATCCTGTCCAATGAGGAAAAGTAAAGAAGAACCTGCTAAAATTCTGCTAGATAAGCAGAATGCTGGGTAAACAAAATGAAGAAACCCTTTCTTATTTAGGTTCCTTTCTTGAAAAAGCCTGTGGGAACTCTTCTTTCTGAACAGGACCTGCTAATTAATTAGCACGTATTAAATATATGTGCATTTTGAAAATAAAAATTGACATTTGGTTCATTTATGCCACATAAATAGAACTAAGACTTTGTGGGAAGACTCGTTCCTATATACAAATTATCCTTCGTAGATGGGATAGTTTCATCGCTTCAAAGTTAGCTAATATGCAAAAAAAAAAAAAAAAAAAATCAATATACCAAACTCCATCTTCTAAATTACTCCCATTGAAAATGAAACATGGGTTTTGCAGTTGAAGATTTAAAAGAGCAGATGTAGAAACAGAGATTTTGGCAGGCTCAGTCAGAAACTAATGAGCTTTGGGAAAATCCAGCTGATACGGAGTTTGGGTAGATCACAATCAAAGCTATAGGTTGTTGAACGCCTACAGTGAACTGGCTTCAAGGTGGCACGTGGAAACTGACCAGAGGTAGCCTTTCCAAATTCCTTATAGGATTGCTCTTTATCACAAAAAGCTATCTAAGGTAGTATCATTCAATATGTTCAGAATTTGCATTCCTCTTAATAAATATACCACGCACAGTTCTTTTGAAGCAGGAGTAAAAGTGCATTGTGCATACTTTAAAATCTTGGTGCATGCCTTACATGGTCCATTAGCCACCATAAAACTATGGATGGCCTTTCCTTCATGGTGGCTATTTATGCCAAACCTATGGATTCTATCCAGTTTAAGGACTTCAGTGAGAGGCTTAGAGCCCTCAGCCAAAGGTTAGAAAAATAGAAGGATAGTAGGAGAAAGTGCTAGTTGACCATGAAAGCTCAGAGTTCTTGTACTCTGTAGTAAGGAACTCTCTTTCTGTAATGGGTTCTCCTGCTGGTTGTTGATCTGATGAGCTACATACAAACTAACTGATTTCATGTGTTGAGTGTTTTAGGGTGTATTTCAGTATGTTTCAGTATGTTTACAATGTTTGAAATTTAATTAGTACCTATTTGACTATGCAATTCCTGCACATCTGGTTGTAGGTTTACAGAATATACAAATTAGGCAATCTTTATGTGTTGATGCTGATAAAACGTTGTCATGGTACTTCAAGTCAGAAGTCATCCATACACAGTTTTCAGTTATTGAGTCCTACTTTCTCAATAGGTGTGTTTGGAAGGGAATGGAATAAAAGTAGATATGAGAAGTGTTAAGAAGAAGCAGGAACCTCTTTGCAAAATATTGTAGTTCCCAAGTATACCATGCCTTTCCAGACCATCTCAGCACCTTCCCAACCCATGAGTCTAATCCAGTGTTTCTCATAAAATCCAATCTCACTCTAGGCTCTACCCCCTTGGGTCCAGTGGGTCCAGGTAGGTGATTTGCACCCTGCTAAGCATTCAGTGATATCCCAAGAGATGTTAGAATAAAATTCAAACCTCTAATCATAGTCTAAAGGATCCTACACAGATTTTCCCCTGTCCACCAAACCTTCACTGTTGTCTGGCAAACACTCAGGTTACCTTCTCTTCTCTGAACTATCCAAGTTCCTCCTGTTTCAAAGGCTTTGCCTTGTTCTTCCTGTTGCTTGCTGTATTCTTCCTCACTCTTCATTTTTGTAATGGAAGTAAAGTCTTTATTTGGCAGCATCAAAAGAGCAAATCTGTCAGCTGCTAATGTGAAATGGTGAAAAATGGCAACAACCTGCAGTGATGTTGAAATTGCAGTATTTTCAGAATTCTTTATGACAAATGGCCATATACATATGATCTAAATGTCCTTCATATGTCTTCATGAACAAAAAAGGGAAGGAATGTTAAATCCTTTTCTATGTGGAACATTAAAATTGCCAAAAACAAATTTAGCCTGAATTTGGCAACTTAATTGTATGATTAATTAAGAAATCTATATTGGCACATTTTTGTATTTAGAAGACTATAAGGGTTTTTACCTAAGGCTTTAAAGTGTTTTTGTAGAAGTTAATTATCCATAAACTCAAATCTTATAAATTCATTTTTTCAATAAATAGGGAGCAACTGCTACATGCCAGTCACTCTGAAAGTTAGTACACCGCATTTTCAGTTGTCATGTAGATGGTAAAGAAACATGAGCCAAAGAAATAGACACTTTGGGGACAACCAGTAAAAATCGTTCATTTTCCTGCAAGCATGAGAATGTATTCTGCAACTATAATTGTGCTTGGTGCTGAGGATATGAAATCTCTGATTTCAAGATGTTTGGACATTGACAGAAACAGACTTGAAAAAGAATTCAGTATATTCCATCATAAGTACAGTGACATAAACATGTTAAAGGTATAGTAGTAGTAAAAAAAAAAAAAAAAGGACATGGGGTAATCAGTTAATGATGAGAGAAGTGGCAGCGGGTCACGAGGGAGGTTTTCCTGGAATATCTGAGAGTATCTGAGTTTCAAAAAGGGAAGAAACACGTGTTACCAGCATAGAGTGTTCCCAGCCTTTCCTTTCCACCTGAAGGTAAAGGTAGTTTTCTTAGTTTCCTTCTCTTCACTCTGTTTGATTAGTTCTTCAGTTATGCAAATCAAAGGAAGAAGGCACTATGGGAGAGAACCAGGACTTAGGGAGGAGTTTAGGGATAATTTAGAAGAAAAATAAGTAGAGGCTTTTGTATGTAAGGAAAATAAACAGGGGAGAAAAGTGGGTGCTTTGAGACGTTTCCTTTTCTTAGACTATGTAGTGTATTTATGAGTTCAAGAGTCATATCCTGGCGTAATGTAGGGTAGTGCAAACTAACGGATGCTCAACTCATTATTGTGAGGTCTGGGACTGAAGCATATGGGACACAGAATGGGAAGTAGATATTTACTAGGAAGTCAGAGAGGGATGACACTGGATCAGAGAAACTATAATGGACAGAGGCATGTGTCTCTGTTTCTTTCATAAACACATGAAATAGCAAAGGTTGTTGGCTCTTGAAAAGCTTGATACTGAATATTTTACAAAGGAAATGGGAATGTGACAGAATGGGGATATTAATACAGAAAGCTACATCTATGGGATATATCTCTGGAATATGAAAAACTCATCAGTCGGTTCATACTTCAATAGCTGTTTTGACTTAACTGTTTGCATTAAGTTGCCAAACTGGCCACCAGTTTGCCTTCTCATTTGACACAGTCTTACTCTTTGTATAGCACAGTGGTTTTCTGAGAAATGCTGACATGAGATTCCACTGGATTTAATCTAACAACATTTGCAGTATCTTTTGTCATCATCGTCTTTCTTTTCTCTTGTGTTTCACCTCTGTTTATTTCACAGTTATAATCTAACAAAATTGTGTTGATATAAGCATCACTTCATCCCTGTGACACTGGTTGTATTGTCTCTTGGCTGTGTTGTCAATGTCTTATCTCCAGAAGTGTGTATAAAGTGAGGTTAACCAAAGCTAAGCTTCAAGGCCTGTCGCTTATGTGAGTCCATTACATACAAATCTAATTTTGGACTTGTAGTCTTATCTTCTTTTCTTTTTAATAGGGATCCTAAACTTGTATAAGATTCAGGCCACATAAAACCTGGGTCTACTCTTACGGTTACCTCAGATACAAGTGATGTGACACAGGTTGAAATGGCAGTCAACAGTACTTTAATCGGCTCTTGAAGCTACATTGTAAGTTCTTATGATCAGTATTTGGTAGACTCCTAAAATTTGATGTGGTCTTGACCTAGATGTTAAAATGTAAATTATGCATCATGTGGCTTGCTCTCCAAAGGGAATACATAAATGTGATTCTAAAGGGATTCTAAAAATTTTGAATTGCCAATTCAGATATAATTACTGGATGATTGAAGATTTTATCTCCCCATAGTAACAAATAAATATACATGCTATGCATTGTAAATATCACATCAGATTTTATATGTCCTCTTACTAAACAGCTGTATTAGTTTGGTAAGGCTGCCTTAAGAAAGTACCATAGTTTGAGTGGCTCAAACAACATGAGTTTATTGTCTCACAATATTGAGAGTCTAGAAGTGTGAGATCAAGGTGCTGGCAGGGTTGGTTTATTCTGCAGGCTGTGAGGAAGAGTCTGTCTGATGCCTCTCTCCTAACTTCTAGGCTTTTGCGGGCACGTTCTGTTTCTCCTTGGCTTCTGCGGCATCACCCTGATCTCTGCCTTCCTCTTCACCTGGTGTTCTCGTGTATGTGCCTCTGTCCAAATCTCCCCATTTTACAAAGTCAGCAGTCAGATTGGATTAGGGACCCATTCTACTCCAGTATGACCTCATCTTAATTTCTTACATGGACAATAGCCATATTCCCATTAAGGTCCCATTCTGAGGTCCTGGGGGGTAAGACTTCAACATATGAATCCTGGGGGACCAGTAACAACACGTGGTAGCAAATTACGATCAGAAAGAACAGTATGACCTCAGTGCAGTTGGCCTGCTTCTCTTGTGGACAGTGCTTAGAATTCAACTTAGCAGATCTGGGTATTTATCTGCAATAAGCACAGCCAGTCAACACAGCTAATGTCAGTGGACATAGTTATAAGTATTTATTATTGCTATGATCAGAAGTTCAGAAAATATCATATCTTGCCCCCTAGGTTGTGGCCTCAAGTTGCATTCAGTTCTGGGGCCTGCAGCTTTAAAGCAACTGATATTGGAAGACACAAAACATGATCCTTCTTGTTAAACCTTGACAACTTTTCAATTTTTCCTTTAAGGGGGAATACTGTGGACACTTTTGAAATTCTTTTGACCATTTAGGGTCTTAGTATCTTAATAAAACATTCTATTCTAAAGGGTACTTCCTCATATAAAAATATAGGTACTGCATTCAAAATAAAATTTTGAAATTTTATCCTCTATACATCTCACTGAAATAGTGGCTTCCTTAAATTTTTGAGCAAAGTTGAGTGATTGATTCTATCACCTGTGATTCATATTTAATTTTAATTGAAAAATGGAATCATTAAAAAAAAATTAAGAGGAGGCAAAGAAGGAAAAAAGAGAGAGAAAGGCAGGTGACCAAATGTGAAGAAAACAAGAAAGAAGACCTTCATCTAACTTTTTAGAAAGTCTTTCTTAAGTAAGTATTGTAGTTTTGTAAATAATTCTGTCTAGAGAAGATAAAAGGGGCAGATTGGCCAATTACCTTCAAACTGTTTGATCATATCCATGTTTTTCTTAATTATTCAAGTTTTAAGAGTCATCAAAGAATCCTAATGCATAACTCAATAGGAGGAGCGAAAGCTAAGACATCGGCAAATTCTTTTAATGTTTGAGATTTTGCCCACTTATGAGCACATGTGCTTTTGAGTGTTGGTCTGATTTAAATCCTGTTCGTGGAAAGGAGGGTGATAGTTTAGCCTTTGGAAAAAGAGGAAGAAGGACATAAAGATGCTTTAAAAGTCAGCAAGTAGAGTAGAGGTGTAGGATGAAATGACATCCTTGTCATTATGTGACCCACTCTGTCTTTCCCCATTGCACCCACATCCTTGGCCCAGCCACACATCTGTTGCTCCAGCCCAAGTGGTAATCGACCATATACAGTGATAGAACCAGAATCTTCAAATAAAATCTAGCTGCCCAAACTGTTTAAGGATTGTAAGAATAAATGAAAAATGATTGGACAAAAGAAGCAGGTTGATACAGTGAGATGCTATAATAATGTGGAAGAGAGTTCCAAAGAAACATTTTTACAAAACCTGTAATATGTTACTTTAGTTGCATCCCGATTGTAAGTTATCAGACCATTTTTATGGGCACTGTAGTGGCACTAGAAGTGAATGTCTAACAAAATAATAGAGTGCATTACCAATTCTATGATGACCACTGCTGAGAAACTATTAGACCCATTTGTCAATGTACCTTGGTGTCTAATAGTAGTTTTCAAGAATGAGTGATTGTGAAAACTATTCAACATTTTAAAGTTATTATTTCTCCTTATACACATTCCATTGAATCATCGTTTTCGAGTAGATCTATTTGTCCACCCATGCCTTTTCAGTAAGCCGATTGAAAAGTAAACAACAAAAACAAACTTTGAAAGGATAGAAAATACTAACAACTGTGAATGGCGTTTGGAAGGTCTATTTACTGTTTCAAACGGAATTGATGTTTGGTTATATTTTGAGTATTGTGCAAGTTGGCCCAGAACATTACAATAGAATGTATACAAAATAGAACTTTAAAATAGGAAAATCTGCTTTGCAATAAAACAGATTAGAGGTCTGGGATAGTAGTTTTCATGCCATTATAAAGAATTTCTTTACAATGGGCAGATGTAACAAGCTCTTTAGAAGCACAGTCTTAGATATTATTTATAGTACTGTAGGCACACCTTGGAGATATTGTCCTAGAATCAAAATTGTCTCATCTATGATTGTGTCTCTGTCATCTGTTGTATTTGATGCCTGTCCTGTAGACAGTGGTGCTTCCCACGTGGCTCAGTGGTAAATATTCTGCCTACCAAGCAGGAGATATCAGTTCAATTCCTGGGTTGGGTAGATCCCCTGCAGAAGGAAATGGCAACCCATTCCAGTATTCTTGCCTGGGAAGTCCCATGGACAGAGGAGCCTGGTGGGCTTCATTTCAGTTCCTAGGGTCACAAAAGAACTGGACATGACTTAATGACTAAACAACAATTGTAGGCACTGACAACATAGAAGTTGTTCTATTGAAACATTAAGTTCCACCCCTGCAGCCCTACGACCAGGTTTGGCTTTTACTGATTTTGTGGTCCTCTGAGATTTAGCAGCAACCTCCATCTGATCCCTAACTGGAGCTGCCCATCCTGCAAATTTTGTTCTGTTGTGGAATCCCCTTGTGCCAAACCCTTTAGGCTCTCTGATTCTTAGGTATTATTATTTTTTAGTTCTATAGTCATGATCTTGAGCATTTCTGCTATTTCTTCCACATGTTGTGAGAGGTGAATAAAACTTGGATAGGACAGGGGTCATCTCAGACACCTTACCTAGATCTGCCTGGCTGACTTTTCTATCTGCTGAAGCTGACTAGTTTGATGAAGGGTAACCAGCAAGGTTATTTTCTTCTCAAGGTCCAGAGTAGATGTGGTGTAAGTTACCAGTACAATATTTACTAAATATTTGGGGGATTTTCTGTCATCCCACTCATGAGTTTCAACCCCAAAGTAGGTTCAGGGAACAGAGCCGCCCATACTGTCTGTGCTCTTTTTGTTCTCCTTTTTCTATTTTTCTCCTTTTCTAGTCTAGAAATGATCTGTATTTTTATCACCTCTCTGTTTTGTAAGAAAAACTGCTCTTCTGGCATCTCTTAGTTTTGTTTTTTTTTCCCCACCCCCTAACTATGACCTAAACCCTTGCTCCAAGTCCCCCATGATTTGCTTCTTGATACTTAAATACAAGCTTTTGGAATTTTTTTCCTCTCTGGCTGCTGGTACTTGTAATTCAAAGCCATGGTTTTAAGGACTACTGTCTGCACTGTTGACTTACAAAGGTCAAATTAATTGCTCAAAGGTCAAAATAGTGATTCTTTGTTCTCTCTGAATCACCATACCCTGAGGCATGGAGAAAGTCCTCTTTGCTACTTAAATATGGTGGAATAATGTAGCTAAAAGAATTTGAAAAAAAATCAGCACTTAGTTTAATAGCAAAATACCCCACTATGAAGGAGATGCCCAGCGGAATATAATGATAGGTGTACTGTATATTTATTGATGTTTACTTATCTCCACAAGCTAAAACAATTACAGAATAATAAATGTGCCAGTTACATGTCTTTGTATTTATTCTAACTTAAGTAATGTTCTCCAGTTAAAATACAGTTAACACTAAGATGTTTTGCTATAATAGAGCTGCACATGCTATAATTGAGTCTGTTTTTGAAAATCTAACATGAACATGCTGTTTCAGTTGAATCCTCTTACCTACAACAAACATCACTGGTTCATTTATTGAATGTCTACTGTATGCTGGGAACTAGGGATAAGTAAGCAAACAATGGACATGCCCATAATCTACTACATGCTGAGAATTTTCCTTAGTCACTAAGTAAATATAAAAATCCTCAAGCTCCCACCCCATGTAGTAGAACTCTGGAACCCTACCTTTCCAAGTTTAAAGCCACGCCTAGAAATCTGCACTTGTGCTGACTGGTGGAAGACTTAACTGTGTATTTGGCATTTCTTTCTCCGCATCTCAAGAGAACACTCTGTTAGATCTCCAGAAGTAACTCAGAATATGCGACTTTTAAGGGCTTCCCTGGTGGGGCTGGGTTCTATAAACGGTTAATGAATAATATCAGAAAGAAATGTTTTGTTTTTTAAGTAATTGAAACATACTTCCAGATCATCACAGAGTGCCAGTCTGGGCTCCCTGTTTACACAGCAACTTCTCACCAGCTGTCCATCTCACACCTGATTGTGTGTGTGTGTGTGTGTGTGTGTGTATTTTGATGCTACCCTCCCCATTTGTCTCACCCTCTCCCTCCCCTACTGTGTTCACAAGTCCATTCTCTACATCTGCATCTCCTTCCCTGCAAATAGGTATGACCTGGAGGACTGGGATGGGGGGAGAGGAGGGAAGCTAGAGAAGGAGGGGATGTATGTATAATTATGGCTGATCTGCAGTGTTGTATGGCAGAAATGAACACAACATTATGAAAAATTTTTTTTAATTTAAATAGAAAAAACTTCCTATCTATAATTTCCCAAGATTTCTTCTGGTTTTTAGAAGAATAGAAAATGATTCCATAGTTTAAACAATACATATTTGGTATATTTCCTTTCTTCTTGGGTTTAAAATAGATATAGCATAAATCTGCCACTCCTTACACAGTCTTTTCTACTAAAATAATCTCATAGTCTGATTCCAATATTACTAAGCTCAAATTAATAATACATCAAAATCTGAAGAGGTTAATAATGTTTTACACCTACACAGGGGTACTTTGAAAGTTTCATTAGGACTAGCTTTAAAAAGTAATGACATTTATTTTGAGCCTTTTTTATTCTTTTATGGTCTGATGGAAAGTCAGGATGAATTAAAGTTGATCATGAGATTGAAATAATCTCTTTCAGGATACCAGAGCTTTATACTAAATTTCCACAAATGCAAAATTTGAAATATACATTTTCCACAATATTGTTGGCCAGTGTTTCTTAAACTTACATAACCTATGAAGTCTTTTTTAAAGGAAAAACAAGAAGAAGCACAAAAATCTTCTATGTGAACCCTAGCGTTAAATCATTTTTATTACAGTGTTACTTAAAAATATGCAAACTTAAAGTCAGGCATAAATACTTTATGCTTATACTTCTTACAAAACATAGTTACAAATGAATGCAAGCAAATTTCTAAATCTGAGAAATTCAATTTCACATTATTGTTTTTTAATGTAGAGGAGGTGTTTTGTGGAAATGAAATGTCTGTTCACCATGTGAAGAAGACATGGGCTTGCTAATGTACAGATTCTTGTGTACAATACAGTGTGTAGTATAGGGACAATTCTCCCTATTTTGTGGAAAGTCTTTGTGCAGTGTCATCATTGTCCTTTTTCTATCTGTGTTCCTATTAATACTTCTTGATGCCCAAGTGATTGTATTTACAGACATGAGCACTGGGTTCATATGAGAGCACGTGGTGATAAAATAGTGTGGTCCAGAAGACCCAGAAAGCACTTGGATTATTTCTTTTATTATTATGGAAAATCAAAATACAAATATGATAAATATATTATTAAAAGGTCATGTTTAAGAGCAAACTCAAGATTTTTATACAAATATAATAACTTGAAATTTTTATTTGACTCCATTATTAATGAGGAAACTAATAAGATGTTATCAACTGATTTAACAGAGAATTCAGAATACCACAGGTACGTAGTTGAGTCAGGTTGAGTGTTGAAATGAATCTACAGGTAGGTGCAAAACTGGCATTTTTACATAGAGTTGGTATGAGGAGAGAAATTTTCCCTCCAATAGAAGGAATTTGCATACCCTTGCATAGGTGCTGCTTTAACTTCTATGAGTTACCTATAGTTTACATTTTTGTAAACTAGTTCAGATTGCCATTTAAAAAATCAGATAACCAAAAAGGATATACTTGGTAAATGCCTCCTTTGCATTAAAGATACACAGTCTTCTATTGATTCATTTGAGTCTTTCACAATTCTTAGACAGATATATAGACCTCTTAGAACCTATCCATGGACCTCTATCGAAAGCTTGAAGTTCTTCTCTGCTCATCTGTCTCTTGAGCACTCCCTCAAGAGGCAGATAGGTGACCCACGTGAGCATTAGTCTTAGAGGAATATACAGTTCTCCCTCAGATATAACACCCAGCAGCCTATTTGGATGAGTTGGATGTCTTCTAGGGGAATAAGAACTGTGATAACTAATACCAGATCTTTTACATATGAAAGATTTGCCCAAAAGAGTTATAATGATAAGTCAAATTCACAGTAGGAATGTTTAACATACCCTCCCTCTCTCCCTCCCTTCCTTCCTTCACAATTGTTTCATATCAGATACTGCACTGAGAATGTTATATATGTTATTTCATAAAATATCATAATAAACCTATTGGCATGTGCATTTTTGAGAAGATTCAGCCTGAATGTTATATTCAGCACAAATATTAAATAAAAGATTTACACATCATAGTCCTTCCCACCTCATCTGGGAAATTGAGTGTCCAACCTACATTTTTTTTTTCCCAGTCCCGTGTGTCCATTTGGCACATGTGTGTGTGTTAGTCACTTGAAAAAGTGAAAGTGAAGTCACTCAGTCGTGTCCAACTCTTTGCGACCCCATGAACTGTAGCCTACCAGGCTCCTCTGTCCTTGGGATTTTCCAGGCAAGAATACTGGAGTGGGTTGCCATTTCCTTCTCCGGGGGGTCTTCCTGACACAGGGATCGAACCCAGGTCTCCCACATTGTCGGCAGACGCTTTACCATCTGAGCCACGAGGGAAGTCATTTAGTCATGTTCAACTGTCTGCAACTCCATGGACTGTAGCCTACCAGGCTTCTCTGTCCATGGAATATTCCATGGACAAAAGTAGGCAAAAATAGTAGAGTGGGTTGCCATTCCCTTCTCCAGGGGATTTTCCCGACTCAGGGATTGAACCCCGGTCTCCTGCATTGCAGGCAGATTCTTTACCATCTGAGCCACCAGGGGAAGCCTAAATGACACTAACTTATCTTTAATGTGTTTATGCCCCCTTACCTTCCTTGGCTAAGCTATGAGCCTCTTTAGCAAAAGAGCCATGTTTTATTCATGTGTCCTTGGTTCCTTGCACAGTGACAGACACATACCGGAAACTGATTACATACTTTTGAGCTTATCTGAAGTACACACACACAGTAAAGCTAATGCCTAAAATTGAACCTCTGGACAAATTCTGTCCTAAGTCACTAGTTCCAAAGATTTTATTTCCTCTCTCAAGATGTCTCACTAGTGCTAGAGAGATTTTAGGGTTTAATAGATTTGTTAAATGTAGAGCTGTTAAAATTTGCTCTGGGGACACAGGAAATCCTTGTCTTATCATTGGATACAAGCTTGCAGACTAAATGTCATTATGTAACGTCTTTGAGAGTTAGTGAAGGAAGCTGTGACAATGCAAAAACCGTTAGACATCATCTAGAATTTTGCACAATTATGTATCCAATGAATGGAGAATAAGACAGTCTTAAATGCCAGTATTTTAAGTTTCCTTCAAACCTCCCATGCTCACATACCACGTTTTACCCTAAAGTGTTTCTTAGCGTAAGAGTGAATACCAAAGAACTACAAAGGAAGTGGGAACGCAGAGAGCTGATATTCCCCTTGGCAACAACAAGGCATAGAAACCAAAACTCAAGGGAGATTGGAGACTGAAAATTAGAAAAGTGGAGGGAAAAAAACTACACTAAAATGCTAGGGAAAAGCTTCATTGTGTTATCAACTGTTTGATTGAAGAATAAGAATGAAATGTGTCTTCAAACAGTGTATTACTTGGGCAAAATATATACAGTTCTTAAATATTAAATAGGTTAAACTTACAGAAACAGGACCTGTCATTCCTTTTCAGCAGTAGAGCATTTCTTTCCAGTTTATCACTGAGAGTAAGGAAGTAATTAAAGTGTCTATCCACAGTTTTGATTGCAATCTGGCAATATTTCCTGAAGATACATGAAATGGCTGTCACGACTGAGATAGTTATCCAGTGTCCCAGTTTCTTTAGGGTCTTAATAGTCACTTTCTTCAGGGGATCTTCCTGACTCGGGGATCTAACCTGTGTCTCCTGTGTCTCCTTGAATTGGCAGGCGCATTCTTTACCACTGAGTCAGCTGGGAAGCTTTGTTTTCTCTTAAAGCAGTCTTTGAAAAAAAAAAAAAAATCATGTTGACTTTCTTCTAGACAATACAATAAGTAGTATAGCCTCCTTAGAAGCTTAGAAATTCAGTAACATGTGGTTCATGTTTTTTTTCTTTTTCACTTTTTAGTTGTATCTTTTCATCTTGTAAGTAGCTCCTCCCATTTTGGAAAGAATTTGGGACAAACAGGTTAGAAAACCTTTTAAGAAAGGAACAAGGAGATTTTTTTTATACCAGTTAGGCTAAGGAAAACTTTTTGTATATTTTAAAAAATTGGATTGCCCATAGAGGGCCTTCATTTAAAATTGTTTGGGGAAGGAGCTATGTTGACTTGATAACATTTTATATTGGAATGCTGATCTATTCTTTTTTTTTTTTTTCATTTATTTTTATTAGTTGGAGGCTAATTACTTTACAATATTGTAGTGGTTTTTGCCATACATTGACATGAATCAGCCATGGATTTACATGTGTTCCCCATCCCGATCCCCCCTCTCACCTCCCTTCCCATCCCATCCCTCTGGGTCTTCCCAGTGCACCAGCCCTGAGCACTTGTCTCATGCATCCAGCCTGGGCTGGTGATCTGTTTCACCCTTGATAGTATACTTGTTTCAATGCTATTCTCTCAGAACATCCCACCCTTGCCTTCTCCCACAGAGTCCAAAGTCTGTTCTGTACATCTGTGTCTCTTTTTCTGTTTTGCATATAGGGTTATCGTTACCATCTTTTTAAATTCCATATATATGTGTTAGTATACTGTATTGGTCTTTATCTTTCTGGCTTACTTCACTCTGTATAATGGGCTCCAGTTTCATCCATCTCATTAGAACCGATTCCAATGAACTCTTTTTAATGGCTGAGTAATATTCCATGGTGTATATGTACCACAGCTTCCTTATCTATTCGTCTGCTGATGGACATCTAGGTTGCTTCCATGTCCTGGCTATTATAAACAGTGCTGTGATGAACATTGGGGTACACATGTCTCTTTCATATCTGGTTTCCTCGGTGTGTATGCCCAGGAGTGGGATTGCTGGGTCATATGGCAGTTCTATTTCCAGTTTTTTAAGGAATCTCCACACTGTTCATAGCGGCTGTACTAGTTTGCATTCCCACCAACAATGTAAGAGGGTTCCCTTTTCTCCACACCCTCTCTGGCATTTATTGCTTGATTGTACTTTGTTTATATATCAAGTACCACACCAGTCACAAGCTTGGGTTTCTTGTGAATATGCATAACGCTCCTTGTTAGGAGAGCTTGTAAATCCCTCACTGGCAACAGTCACCAGAAGTAGATACACCTGTCTTCCCAGCTGGGATTTGCTCATGGGAGAGAGAGTTATTTAACACCATGTTATCCTCATGGACAGCTGTTTATATAAGCTGCCCTAGGGTGTACAAGACCTAAATTTTGTTTGTTAAAAAAAAATTGAATGTCAAAATGAAATTTGACATGAAAAATATTTTGATGTTTTGATTCAGTAGTTTTAAGAATATATAGAGTTGGATTAATAGAAAAAAATGTTAGTTGATTTGCTTTGGTCTGATTGCTCTAACAGGTTTTAATGACTCAGCGAACACCAATATTTTCAGCTCAGATTAGCTTGGGATTTAGTATAATATACTTCATTTGATTTCGATGCAACTCCTTTGTTAAAACATGGGGCTTGCCCTCAATGCTACAGCCATAACTCCTTGTTTTTTTGCATTTTAATTGTCTGTTTTCCTGTGACAGACTCTTAAACTCCATAATAGGAGCAGTGTCTATTTTGCTAACCATTCTTTGCTCTAACTCACTGCCATTGTGTTAGCTCTGGATATATTTGTGCTTAATAAATCTTTGTTGAGTGGATACTTGAATGAAAGAAAAGATGAAATGTTTTTTGCTGACCAGGAAAGAGGAAGTGGCTCCTTCTTAAAAACTCTCTGATTCAAAATCACTCCAAAATCTAGAGATCTCTTTTGAGTCCCATTTTTAAATGGAGGTGTAATTTACTTATAATAAAATGTAGATTTTATAGACATGGCTTCATAATTGTCTTTCTGTTTTTTCAGGTCTATCTACTCATATAACCACTGTCTCAACCAAATATATAGTTTTCCCATTATTCTAGAAGGTTCCCTCCTGCTACTTTCCAGTTAATCTCTCATAATCACTGTTCTGATTATTACTACAGCCTCTTTTCTGTCCTTTCTAGAACTTCATTTAAATGTAACCATGAAGTATGCTTTTTTTGTGTCCGTGTTAATAAGAGTAATCAGGAAGAACAATATTATTTTATTTTTTTTTTATTTTTTTTTATTTTTTATTTTTTTTTTAATTTTTATTATTATTATTATTATTTTTTTTTTCCAGTGGGTTTTGTCATACATTGATATGAATCAGCCATGGATTTACATGTATTCCCAATCCCGATAAGCTACTCTGTGTCTCTCCTTGGAGGTTTTACTGGCCCTGTCTTCCCCAGTCTCTAACCATTTGCTCTTAAGAATTCCAAAAATATAGAAAATAAGATTCTTACATGTAGAATTCAAAAGTACCATTCAACTTATAGCTTTGTACTATGAACCTCCATTTGAAAAGTAAAACCACATCAGCAATAATCTAAATAACTGCAGTGTTAGTAATCTATTATCTAAATAATATATGTATATAATATATACTATTACAGTATATTAATAAATAACATGGGACTTATTATAATAAATAACCTAAATAATCCTAATTCTCAGAGCTAGGAACACAGCCCCTCCTCCTGACTCCTCTACGCTTTACACAGCGCTAACCATTGGTTTCACTTATCTTCAAGACAGTTCTTGAGTAACCAACATGTGTGTGACAGGTTGTAGAAGGAAAATAATATGAAAAAGAATATATATAACTGAATCACTCTGCTGTACACAGAAATTAACACAATATTGTAAATCAACTATATTTCAATAAATTTTTAAGTGAAAAAAAGGAAAAAAAATCTCCAAAATTGGATATTTCCCCTGAAAATTCTTCTCTAAAATATATTTTCAATAACATATAGCATTTGGGGATGTAGAAGGTAGGTAAAACTGCAAAGGAGGTTTACAAAGAACTAGTCACTTTGCAGGCAGTGGGAAGAGCTTGCCAAGTAAAGCCTGTAGAAAATGGATTCATCGAATTAGAGCAGTCCATGATTGACTGCCAAAGCCAGCTTACTTTCTTTGCTGGTTCCAAAAAAGAATATCTGAAACTTTGTGGTGATGGAAGGCTATCTTATAGAACATGCTGGCAGAGCATACTTTTTCACTGGCTCAAGTCAGTATTATTATAGACTTGATGGGATACTTAAGGCTCTGGTAAGGATTTTTAGGTCAGAAAAAAAAAAATTAGACATAGGAGATTAGGGAGCAAAATGTGTTAGTTTATTTCACAGCAGAGTAAAGCAAAAAACAGCCTTAGCAAAGCCACAGACAGGACTTGGAGAAGTCTAACAATTTTCAACTTCTCTTGTAGAAACATTTGCTATTACTAAGGAGACCAAAAAGTATAAAATTGTGATCTAGGGAAAGTAAGTCTAGTAGTTGCTGAAAAAGAGTTAATACAGTATTGCATTAGATAAAAAAGTCATCCTTTCAAGGATGGATGAGATTATTGAGTCAAGGGAAGAAAATTCCCACATTCAAATTATGTCTTCTATAAAGGGTGAGATTTTGTACAAGATAGTTTGATGCAAGATATGTGGAAATTTCATGAAATGGCAAAAAGAGAATCTGAATAACCTGAAACAGAGTATGAGTGTTAGATGAAGTGCACCTAGAAGATTATTTATGTATTTTTCTTTCCCCTTAGACCTGGTAGAGGCACTTGAAGAACTGCTCAGTCCCGGGGAGGAGGGATTGCCTGAGGACACCGTCGCTTTACCCTAAAGCGAGTGCAAAAGTTTCCATTATAAGGTAATAATTGATTCCTACTTTTGGTTTTTGTAACCTTCGAAAATTAATGAAACCATGGTGTAAAATTAGGCTATATTATCAGAAGTATTAAAGATGCTCCGAATTTATTTATAGCTTTGTTGTCATTCATGCTTTATACCTTTCATGTGGAATATGTGCAGAAATAATTCCTTTGCAGATATTATCTTTATGTTTGAAGTTGGAGGATACGTAGTCACAGCGGGAATTGCAAAGCACCAGTCTGGCCACTTTGGATTAAAATATCCTTAGCAAAGATTCTCTCTTGAGGTGCTTCTTGGCCTTTTCCTTCTTGCGGGCACACAGAAAATGGTAATGTCCCTGTGGTACTCTGCAGAAGCTGCTCGTTCCCAGAGACAACTGGTACTAGCCCCAGAGCATCTGAAGGGATAGAATCTCAGTACATCTGTAAACCATGTGTAGAAGAGCTCTGCTGGGGAGCAAGAGATGCTTCTTTTTTGAAAACTCTGAAGTGTATCCTCAGCTTTTTATATGTCCCTGTTATCAGAATCTGGATTTAGAGAAGCTTTTCATCGAGGAAAAAAAAAATGATACTTTGCATTCTAAATTTTCCTATGAAGTTCATTTTCCCTAAAGATTGCCCAATATTTTACATCACGACACTTGAATGAGTGTTTTCCTTCCATCTCTGTCTGCACAATGATAAAGAAATCCTCTCTTGGAGGACCCACATAGGCACATCAATTCTCACAGAACTCCTTGTTCTCCTAGGGCTCTGGGCAAGTTTACAAAAGACAAAATATACCTCCAGGGATAGAAGGAGCCCCTGCAGCCCGAGGTAACTGTAGAGTTTAGGCCTCCCTTCCGTATTTGGTCTGGTCTGGGTAAAATTAAGTTACCTCATTCAAAAGAAACTGAGTAAGCATTTGACAGATTTGGGGCCTGACTCAAACCCAGGCCGAATATTGCAGAATTAGAGGATACAGGCTGATGGGATCAGCTACTCTGGTGCTTCTCTTATGCCTCATTTCAGTATTGTCACATGTTCCACCACAGTTACCACCTCAAGGTTAAGAGGTAAGAGCTGAGATGCCCAGTGGTATCTCCTTGAAAGATGGGCATAAATAGCCTTTGGTCACAATTCTGTCAATAGAAGCTGTCCTATATAACCAGGACCTTTGGTTTGGTTTGCTTTGTTTTGTTTTTAATTAATTAATTTATTTTACTTTACAACATTGTATTGGTTTTGCCATACATTGACTTGAATCCACCATGGGTGTAGTGTACATGTGTTCCCCATCCTGAAGCCCCCTCCCACCTCCCTCCCCATCCCATCTCGTGGGTGATCCCAGTGCACCAGCCCTGAGCATCCTGTATCATGCATCGAACTTGGACCGGTGATTCGTTTCACATATGATAATTTACATGTTTCAATGCCATTCTCCCATATCATCCCGCCCTCGCCCTCTCCCACAGAGTCCGAAAGAGACACAGATGTATTGAACAGCCTTTTGGTTTGCTTTGGTTTTATAACCTCTGTGTCTTAGATTTTGCTTTTTTTTTAAGTGATTAACAGATTTTTGTTAGAGCAGTTTTAGTTTTACAGAAAAATTAATTGAAAACTGCAATGAGCTCCTCCTACATATCCTCCCTGAAAAGCACACCTAATTTGTCCCATTATTAACATCTTTTATTGGTATGGTACATTTTTTGCGATTGATATGAACCAATATTGATACATTTTTATTTATTAACATGTTACATAAAGGTTCACTCTTTGTATTGTGCATTCTGTGGGTTTGAGAAATATATAGTGACACATTTTCATTGTTAGTGTATCACATAGAATATCTACACTACTCTGAAAATTCCAGGTGCTTCCCCTGTTGGCCCTTCTCTCCCTTCACAGAAATCCTGGCTACCTTTGATTGGTTTACTGCCTCCACAGCTTTGCCTTTTCAGGGATGCCATACAGCAGATAGCCTTTTCAGATTGGCTTCTTTCACTTAGCAATATGCTTTATGGTCCCTCCATGTCTATTTGTAGCTGGACAGCTCATTTCTCTATATTGTTGAGTAATATTCATTGTACGGATGTACCACAGTTTGGTTTTCCATAGCTTTTTTTTTTCTTCTTTTTCCCCATAGCTTATTAAAGGATATCTTGGTTATTTCCAAGTTTGACAATTATGTAAAAAAGCTCCCATGAACATTTATCTGCAAAGTTCTATGTGGACATAAGTTTTCAGTTCATTTGGATATATGCCAAGGAGTGTGATTCCTAGATCGTATGGTTCAAGTATGTTTAGTTTTATAAGAAATCTCTAAACTGCCTTCCAAAGTGGCTGTACCATTTTGCATTCAGTATGCATGAGGGTTTCTGTTGCTCCACATCCTTACCAGCATATGGTGGTGTCAGTGTTACAAATTTTAGTCATTCAAGTGATTATGTAGTGTTTTCTCATTGTCTTAGGTTTTTTTAATTTAATTAATTTATAAGGAAATTGTGACTGCCCAGAAAACTCTGGATATTTAGCCAGTAGAAATTTCTTTGGCATTTACTTGGTAATGACATTGATTAAGAATGTGAACTTTCCCTTGGCAATATCCACTATGGTCATGCATTTTTATGAGATAAGCGTGTGTATACACCTAAGGGTTTATGCACATATGTCTGTGTATACCTTCTATTCTCCATAATAGAAAGAGGTCATAGTGGGCAAAGACTTTTCTAAAAATACACCATCAAAATGAAAATATACAGCATATATCAAAGATATTTTTGTTTCTTTCAAAAAATGAAATATGAGTATTCTATGGATCCAATATGAAAATAGGCCATGCTTGATGTTATTTACAGCTAGTTTTCTGACATGAATAACAGTGTTTATACAGGCCACATCAAATTAGGTGCTCTTAATTTTTCTATCCTGTTAAATTCAGCCATGCAGATATAGCCACAAGAAAGATTCTTCTTAGTCCTTTAAAGTTACAGTATTTTTTTCTGTATGCTGGGTGCATGCTCTAGATTTGATTGTACTACTTTAAACATTTCTGATGAGATGGACTTCCATACTAGGATGTGACTTTCTTCTGTGTACTCCTTTCATTTTTCTGTCTGAAATATGGCACAGTGCCTGTGTGAAGGACAGAATTTGCATGACTCTTGTTAAAGACAGTAGGGAAGACTTTATTCAGGAGGGACTACAGCAATGAAGTTTTGCTGCAAGAGAAAGAAATAGCTCACCTTCAAACACAACAAGGACAGTGGGAGATTTAGCCTAGGAGCAAAGTGGGGATCAGTGGATGGATGGAAAATTACCAAGGCCAGAGGAATTCTTGCTAGATTGATTCAACAGGATTCCTGCTGAAGGCAGGTCAGGGAGACAAGATGTGGGAATGTGTGTGTGTGCGTGTGTGTGTGTGTGTGTGTGTGTGTGTGTTGTGTGTTGTGTGTTGTGTGTGTATGTGGAAGCTGATCTAATATCAAAGATTCCAGAGGAAGAGTCCCTAAACTGACTCAGCAGAAATTTCATAAAGAAGTAGAATAAGATGTCTGTTGGCACTGGGTATATCTTGAATCTAGATTGCAAAGTCATTGATAATGGTGGTATATAGAAGACTTTTTTCAAACTTTAGTATGCATAAAAATAACTTGGAGTTCTTATTTAAATTTCTCTTAGACTCCAAACCTAAATGTCTGAGTAATTTGAAGGGTCCAGGATTCCCCACTTTTAACAAGTGTTCCAGGTTACTCTATTATCGTTGTCATTCAGTCGCTCAGTCATGTCCAACTTTTTGTGATCCCATAGACTGTGGCAGGCCAGGCTTCCCTGTCCTTCACCATCTCCCAGAGCTTGCTCAGACTCATGTCCATTGAGTCAGTGATGCCATCCAACCATCTTGTCCTCTGTTGTCCTCTCCTCTTACCTTCAATCTTTCCCAGCATCATGGTCTTTTCTAATGAGTCTGCTCTTCTCATCAGGTGGCCGAAGTATTGGAGCTTCAGCATCAGTGCTTCAGTGAATATTCAAGATTGATTTTCTTTATGATTGACTGGTTTGATCTCCTTGCTGTCCAGGGGAATCTCAAGAGTCTTCTTCAATAAGGGACCTATAAGCCCTGTTTTTAAAAACACTGATCTATATTATAATATTTACAGTTTTCCTCCCTGTAGTATGGCTGATGTTAGAAAGTATCCCCTGAAAACAGGCTAATAGGGAAATTGGGCAAAATATAGGAACCCCAAGAATGTACAGATGAGACTGACTTCATGGCCCCTTTCAGTGGTGTCATTTATGAAGGATTGTCTTAAAAGTCCAAAATAAGAAAAAAAACTGGACAAAAACTGTTAAAGTATTAGAACATTTTTAAAAAAGAGTGATATGTATATTTTGTTAATATAGTAAGTATTGGTAAATAGATAAAATATAATTCAATTATATCAATGAATTATTTATTTCAGAGGTATTGATTAAACAATATTTAAAATTTTAGGGAAATGATAAATAACAAAACCAGAAATGGAGTATTAAGTTGGTTAGTACCTTTATCTCAGTGGAATATTATTTTTACTACTTTGAAGAATGATGACATTTATAAAGTTTTTAACATAATGTTATGTTAAAGAAAACTTAGAATCTACAAATATATGCTTGGAATGGCTGTTTCCACATAAAATATGTATGTATATGAGATGAAATTTTAGGTGTTTTGAATTCTAAAATTTTTAAAATATTACATGGTGGTCACAAAATCAGTACTAGAATCTGAAACCGAGGTGAAAAAATACTATGTAGAAATCAGAGGTTATGGTCATGAATTTTTAATAGTTAAAGAGTAAATAATTTTCAGGTCACAAGGTGCTTTGAGATTATGCCACTATCTATCCCCGGGAAAACTTAAATATATAGCAGTGATACTCATAGCTGGCTGATTATAACAGTTATTTGGGGAGCTTTCTGAAAATATGAATTTCTTAGAATCTTGACAAGTGCTGCAGTTTTTGCAGATCGGAGTCTGGGTCTTGGAATCTGATTTTTTTAAAAATATGCTATTGATGGCCTTACTGATTAGTAAAGTTTGGCAACTACTATTGTGGGAAAGATAATTTATGCCTTTAAGAATTTCTACAATGATCAATATATGGCACCCTCCGCCCCAAAAGAACCCCAAAACTCAAGACAGATAATGTCAAATTCTAGATTGTTTAGTGTGTGTGTGTATATATATATATCATGTATGTGTGTATATATATATATAGATATATCATAGTAAATAGATAGAAGTTCAGAAGCAGGGAGGAGTAACATGAGGAGGATAAGATAGGAGAGCATTCTGGATCAAGAACCTCAGAAGCATTAGTGGCGGTGTGGCAGGAAGGGGGACCCCTTCCAGAGCCCGAAACTGGGCTCTTGTCTAACACTCGGAAATGAATTGTCCGAGGAGACGCATGTGCTGACAAAGCAAGAGATTTTATTGGGAAAGGGCGCCTGGGCAGAGAGCAGTAGGTAAGGGAACCCAGGAGGACTGCTCTGCTGCATGGCTCGAAGCCTTGGGTTTTACGGTGATGGGATTAGTTTCAGGGTTGTCTTTAGCCGATCATTCTGCCTCTGAGTCTTCTTGGTGGTGCACGCCTTGTTCAGCCAAGATGGATGCCAGAGAGGAGGATTCTGGGAGGTGGCCGGACATGTGGTGTCTCCTTTTGACCTTTCCTGAACTCTTCTGGTTGGCGGTGGCTTATTAGTTCCGTGTTCCTTAGCAGGACCTCCTGTCGTAAAACAACTCATGCGAATAGTTACTATGGTGCCTGGCCAGGGTGGGTGGTTTCGGTCGGTGTGCTTCCCCTAACAGTGGGGTAGCATAGTGCGCAGAAACCACACATTTCATCATCTTAACAACCTTCATGTCAAGAGGAGAAGTGGTGAGACCTTGAAGTGCTTAGAGATGGCTGTAAAAAGATGGCACCATTTGGGGACAGCAGCTTTCTCAGCAATCCACAGTGCAAGCCCTTCACCCCTTCCCTCGAGGTTCAGATCCCTTTCCAAGCTTCTCTTCCCATTTTGGATCCAGGCTCTGAGGCACAGAGAAGCACTTTAGGATGGGAAAGTCCTGTGGAGTCTAGAAATCAGTGTTTCTTTTTGCTAGGCTTTTTATTTTGTGTTGAGGTAGAGCTGATTAAGTCAATGTTCTGATTGTTTCAAGTGATCCACAAAGGAACTCAGCCATACATATACATGCATCCATTTTCCCCCAGACTCCCTTCCCATCCAGGCTACCACATAACATCGAGCAGAGTTCCTGTGCTATACGGTAGGTCCTTGTTGGTTATCCATTTAAATATAGCAGTGTGTACATGCCCATCCCTAACTATCCCTTCCCCTCATCCCTGCCCCCAGCAACCATAAAAGCTCTTTCTTGAAGTCTGTGAGTCTAAATCAGTGTTTCTTTAGACGAGGAGAAGAAAGGCAAGGAAAGAAACTTCAGAATATTTGTGGAAGGACAAAGCATTTATTGAGTATGTTTAGTCAAAGATATTAGGGCATTTAAAAGGCATCCATCACAGAGTAAATTGAAATTAAACCTTTACGAATAGGTATGACATGTTTCCCCAAGACAGGAAAGGCAGAGCAGAGAGGCATTTCAGTGGTGGGGGCAGCATGTACCGATGTCGGCCACATGTGTGTCTTCTGTGGACACAGTTTCTTTTTCAATGTAAATATTACTGAGTCCAAGCTCACTCTTCTCGCTGCACGACAGGTCGATGAATCCGAGAGATGAGATATTGAGGCAAGGAAAATACTTTAACCAGGGAGCCCACAGACCGAGAAGATGGCAGGCTTAGCACGTGAAAATAACCATCTTCTTGGTGACTGGATGTCAAGTTCTTTTAGAAATTAGAGATGGGGGGAGGTAAGGAAGCAAAGTAAAAAGGCCATTAATCTTGCAAACGCCTCTGAGAATGGCAAGACTCAGGCAGGGGGATGTGTTCATTTCTTCCTTCTTATCATCCACAGGTGGGGGAAAAGGGTTCTGAACAAAGGCACTTTAACAGTCAGGCAGAGGGGCAGGATTCTCTGAGGCAAACCATTCTGTATGATTATAATAACAACAGTAATGAAAAGCAAGTCAAAGAAACAGTTCCAACATGGAGCCAGAACTGGCTTCCTCCCTGGAACATAAATGCTTTTGTTTAAACTTATATTCTTCTGGCTCAGTTGCCTGAACTGACAGAACTTTGTTTTATGCAACATGGGATCTAGGAGGAGGAGGTCCACGAATGTTTCTTTAATGAACAAAACCAATACCAGCTTAACTAGAGTCATTTGAGGTGTGGGCGTAGATGAGTTTGGATGGGGTTGGTTCTCATTTGGGCAGGGCCTCAAGTCCCAGAAGAATTTGGACTTGGTCTTAAAGTCAAGGTTTCTGAGAAGGATAATGAGAAGATAAATGTGAGTTTTGAAGAAGAAAATCAGCCAACAGTAAAGGAGATGGATTAAAGAGAGGGGAATAGGAAATGCAATTAGCATGCTAATTAGCTAATTACCATGAGAGGAAACCTGGATGAGGCCGTTGGCAGTGAAAAGAAAAAAAGAAGTGGATAGCATAGGGAAGTTTCCCAACTCAGAGTAATGCTGATTAATCACCTACTAAGTGCTGGTCACTGTTCCGGACCAATCGGTGAACAAAACAGAGCATATATTTTATAAGGACAAAACAATAATTTTAAAAAAACTAATAAATATAATCAGTAAGGTATATACATATTAGAAGTTGCAGCTGTTATAAGAAAACACCAATTTGAGCCCAGTAAGGAGAGCCAGGAGGGAGAAGGGCAGCAGGTTGTGATATTACAGAGGACGGTGAGGGGAGGTGTTTGTTTAAATGCTTTTGTTTAGAAGCTTTTGCTCAGAAGATTTGAGGAAGGTCAAAGAGTGAGCCAGTCCCCGGAGGGAATAGCATTCCAGGCCAAAGAAAGAGAAAGAGCAAAGACCCTCACTTTGAGGGTGCCTAGGGTATTCCAGGAACAGCCACATTTTGAATTTAAAATCTATTTCAAGCAAGATGCTACAAGGCACCCATCACCTGCTACTGAGATGGAGGATTTGGCTGCTGGAAACAATCTTCCTCCTTTGTAGTTCTGCTTCAGGCCAGATTGGATTAAATTTCTAAGGGACAAAGGAGAAGGAAAGAAGCAGTGTGAATTGAGGAGTCAGCCTCAGGCCATGCCTATAGTTAAAGTGAGAAAAAGTGAAGTCAGAGGAAAACCCGGATGGAGTCTATCCTTAAGGCTTTGTAAAGAGGGTTTGGCTAGAAAAGGAGGCCTTTTGGTGCCACATGCAGAAAAAAAAAAAAAAAAAAATTAAGGAGACTAGAAGACTGCAGGGACAAAACCCTGATGGGGTTGGGAGAGGAGGCATTGTGTTACAAAGGTCACTGATGACTTGAGAAAACAGTTTCAATTGACTGAGAAAGAAAGCTCAGGATTATGGTGTATCAAGGTAGTTCTGTTTCCTCCATCAGGTACAGTGACCGTCTGTGCTGTTAAGAATTAGTAGTATCCTAGACAAGTTGAGTTTTTCAGCTCAGCATTAAAGGTACTTGAATAATGTTTTGAAATCTGTCTTTGATAAGTGTTGACAAGCTTGAAAGACTCAGATTCGGTATGTGTGGCTTCACTTCAGGGGTATGCAACTTCTTCCTCTTTGCTCCTCCATCTGCTCTGATTTCAGAACGAGGCTCAGCTTTGACATGTAGAAGAATCAAGTTTTCTTCAGGTCATCACTAAAGCTTGTATTTTATTAATGCATCAAGCCTTTTTCTGGGGCACAGTGATGTTCGGGTCTCAAAAGGCCAGCAGAAACTCAGGGTTATCCTAGGGTGAAGAGTGGAGCCTGTCAATATTTGATAGCCTCTTTAATAACTCCCTTAATGGAATTTTTTCTTTTTAAAATTTGCAAGAATTAAGACATAGCATAAGTAGTGATTCAATACACGTCTGTTAAAATGTTAATAAAAAGGTACATGGAAGTCAGGGATTTATAAAATTGGTGCTTTCAGCTCTGGTTCCTGCTCCCTCTGCTATGACCTAGAATTCGTTTTTTAAGATATCAAAGCACCTAAAAAAAGTACTTTGAAAGCAATGGGAGGTTAGACATTCAAAGAATGGAAAAACATCCTAATCTAAGAAAAGGGATGGGCTTGTTATTCTGGGAAACAAATAAGGAGAGAGTGTTAGAGTTGATGTGATAGATGGTGGCAGTTACGTGGAATTCCAGGATTGATTGTAAAGAACTTTCTGAGGGAGATCAGATTCCTATTTAAGGCCAGCCTCTTGCTCCTTAGTCTCTTTCTCTCTTTTCTTTTCAGATTTCCATCATCTTGCCTCTTTTAAAACCTGGTCTCATGAAGGGATCCACTGTCAGTCTTCTGTAACTTCATGTGAATTTAAATCAATGTGTTACTTCTCCCAAGTGTGTGTACATTTTAAAAAGGAAAGGAAGGTTGTGTCTCCATTTAAAATAATTACAATTAGTCTACTCAGTCTGCATGTAAGACGTGGGGAATTTTAAGGGAATTTTGACTTGGTGATTGCACTTTTATGTTTATTTTTGCTTCCATTTTATATTAAAGGAACTATGTCGCTCTCATAATTGCAACATGATGAGATCCTCATGGCTATTTATCTACCTGCCTTTTTCTTTGTCAGCTCCACAATTTGGCTGAATTTGTCAACAAACAAATTTGTAGCTGCATGTTGCTTTTACTGTTTATTCTTTGATACTCCCATCATTATGTGTCAAATGGGAACAATCTTAAATGAAATCTAGATCTTATATTCTGTGATAAACATCACCACATTTTCCTTGAAGGCATTGTCTCAGAAATGACTTTTTAAAAGGTAGCACTATTGGTCTCATTTCTCAAAGGGAGAAATATGTCAGTCAGAATAGTTAGATAGTAATCTTGGTATATTTAGTATTATGAGACTAAAGGATTTAGCAGTAAAAGGAAATCTTTACAGAAGAAAAAATTGGCACATTTTGTTAGGAGGAAGAGAGTTGAGTTGTTATATTTGACTGTGAATCTGACAACACTAGAAGTGATTGCTTAGAAATAAAAGCTTTTCTAAAGCTTTTTATTTGAATTAGTCATTATAATTGCATCAATAACCATTCTTCATTTTTATAAGCACAGAAGTATGCATCATTTTTTAATCCTTCAATATTCAAAAATGCACAAGACATAAACTTTATAGAAACAGAGATAGAGAGAAAATAACACTTTGTCAAAGCATCTCAAAGCTCTTAAATGATGAAAGAAATTGTTTACTTTTCCCCAAGAAAAAACAGCAAGTTGGGTGGAGGAGATGAGTGAAGCAAATGAGAATACATGGCTGGCTTTGAGATGGTGAGGAGAGGTAAAGTGTGTGTGTGTGTGTGTGTGTGTGTGTGTGTGTGTGTGTGTGTGTGTGTGTGTGTGTGTGTGTGTAAAAGAGAGGCAGCACAAGAGATAGACATAGAGCAGAAGCTCAGAAGGAAGAGTCTGAAATCCCAGCAGAAGGAAATATTTGACTATCTTTCAAGTTTTTGATTTGACACTCAAAAAATGGCTTTTTGTTGCTTTGGAAACATCATTTCACCTTCTTGTGTCTGAATTTTTTGAAGAAAAACATCCACTTAATGTCACAATAGCCTCACAGGAACAATTTAATAATTTCTGCTAAAAGCCTTTAAGAACTCTTGGCATAGAAGATGCCGTTTTACAAAGGTGTTCTCAGCCTCTGCCAGGATTAACAAATTGAGAACTTGATGGGTTTATTTACTAAAGTATCAGTTGTAGAGAATAAAAAGCAAGAATACTTTTATTTTAGGACTTGTTAAAATGCTAGTTAAATAATGACCAGAAAATGACAAGTTAACCTTCTTCAGTGGCACTTCCAAAACATGGCTTTAATATGCCTAGTTTTATTTCATCTCTTTAAGTGATAAGTAATCAGGAAAAATTCCTTTGGGATGCCATTGATATGATCTTTGGAGAAAATCATCTTCTTCTATTTTTGTTTTTTGGGATCTTCTCTTGATTTGACCATAACTGGATTATCTGGCTATATACGTCTCTAGAGTAACTACAAACATCTAGAGATCCTATGCCACACTTGGACCCCAGGCAGACCTTGACATAGGAGGGAAAAAAGATGCCCATATTGTGCTTCCTGTAAAGGCAAGAGTGCTTGCCCATGGCTACATTTTTTATGTGAGAGCATAGTAATTCTTGAATACATTGCTAGTACATAGATCTAAAAGAAGAATATGGCTCATCATCTTGGCTAATGTTTTTGGAGCTTTCGACTCACTTGTTGAGTGTAACTTATTCCTGGGGTGGCAACAGAAGAATCTTTTGAAGAATGATTTGTAGGAATAGATTGTTCCAAAAAGGTGATTATAGCCTCTTTGATAATTGTTTGAATTCCAACCCTTAATTGATGGTTGCTCTATCATGCTATCTGGGATAGTGAAACTTTTAACTCTAAATTGATTAAGTTTGTTTCATTGGTTTGCTAATAAATTCCTAGAGTAGAATAGTAGGATATCCTTTAAAAATTGACATGTAAAGAGTCAATGATATCAATTACAGGATATATTTTAATAAAGTACAGTAATTATAAAATTATTGTCCTTTTAACTAACTTAATAAGATATTATATGGTGATAGCAAATGGAAAAGGACTTTGAATTTACAAAACTAGAAAAGACCTTTTTGAAGTGGGTATTTTGAGCTAATTTGTTTTTTCTTTCTGATAACATATCTATTAAATAATAAATGAAATCAAATAGAAAAATGTATGTTTTTTCTAAACTAAATATAAAAACTAAATATAAAAACATTTATATTAATATAGCATTATAATTATAATATTTTAGTACATTAGGTAACTAATATAAGTATTTATAGTTTTCAAATCTGAAATTTTCAGTTTTTTCTACTTAAGCATTTGAGTTTATTAAAAATTTTTTCCTTGATTTTAGCTTGAAGTTAAAACTTAAAAAACAACGAGCCAAAATAAGAAATAGCAATACATTTTATATTCAAGATCAAACCAATGTTTCAAACATTATATTTTATAGTTGCCTCTTAAATATAAAATCACTTAGAACTTTTCAGTATTTGAAAACCATTTTGCCCCTAAAGGCAGCTCTCAGAAATGTTAATTCACTCATCTGCAACAGCAAAAGAATGTCGATGAGATTGGGCCACCACTGGACTGCTCTTGGAGTAATTAAATACCTTGGACTTTACCTTGCAGTGACTGCTTATTTCTTGGCATTTAGCCTTCAAAGTAGTGTTATGTTTGAAATGAGTACATGAATGAATTACACGTGACGTTTATAGCAAGACTCTAGAGGCTCATTTCCACTCTGAACTCTTAGTGTTGATCCCTTTGAAGTTGTAAGCATCCTAGTGAAATAAACTTGTCTAATATCACTTCTGTATTTCATTTTTCCTACAATAAAAGGAATAGACATAGGACTCTGGATGGTTCACTCATTCATTCATTCATTTATTTTGGGAACATTTACTAAAAGTCTCCCTTGTGTTACGTAGTGAACAAGGTGGTGAAGGCTTACATTCTAGTAGTGGAGATGTTTTCAGTTGCTAAGTCATGTCCAACTCTTTGCAACCCCATGGACTGCAGCACACCAGGCTTCCCTATCCTTCAGTCTCTCCCAGAGTTTGCCCAAGCTCTTGTCCATTGAGTCAATGATACTATCCAACCATCTCATCCTCTGTCACCCCCTTCTCCTTTTGCCCTCAATCTTTCCTAGCATCATGGCCTTTCCAATGGGTTGACTTTTCACATTAGGTGCCTTTGTATTAGAAATTTAGCTTCGGCATCAGTCCTTCCAATGATTATTCAGGGTTAATTTCCTTTAAGATTGATTGGTTTGATCTTGCTGTCCCAAGGGACTCTCAAGAATCTTCTCCAGCACCACAATTCAAAAGCATCAATTCTTTTGGAGCTCAGCCTTCTTTTTAGTCCAACTGTCATATCTGTATATGACTACTAGAAAAACCATAGTTTTGACTATACAGACTTTTGTTGGCAAAGTGATGTCTCAGCTTTTTAATATGCTAACTAGGTTTGTCATAGCTTTTCATCCAAGGAGCAACCATCTTAGAATGTCATGGCTGGAGAGATATATACTAAATGAAATATTTGACAACTATTTCTGAGTGTGTGTGTCTGTTAGTCGATAGTTGTGTCCAACTCTTTGTGACCCCATGGACTGTAGCCTGGTAGGCTACTCTGTCCATTGAATTCGTCAGGCAAGAATACTGGAGTGGGTAGCCATTCCCTTCTACAGGGGATCTTCCTGACCCACCAATTGAACCTGCATCTCCAGCATCTCCTGCTTTGGCAGGAGAGTTCTTTACCAGTAGCGCCACCTGAAAAGCCAAGTATATCCATAGGTACAATTATGAGAAATGCCATAAAAGAAACTGGATGAATAGAATGCCTTACTGTAGTCAGAGGGATCAGGAATCTCCAGGTGAAAAACAAGTGAAGAGAAGGGGAACATCTCAGGAAAAGCAGCCAGAGTATTCTAGGCATATATTGTTATCATCAGGATATTTCCTGGATAAAACTGCAACAAGAAAAATGTAATGACTTAGGATTTTAATTAGTACTTTATAACATATAGATTCTAATATCCATACATGACTACAGGAAAAACCATAGCTTTGACTATATGGACCTTTGTTGGCAAAGCAATGTCTCTGGTTTTTGATATGCTATCTAGGTTGGTCATAGTTTTTCTTCCAAGGAGCAAGCACCTTTTAATTTCATGGCTGCAGTCACCATCTGCAGTGATTTTGAAGCCCAAGAAAATAAAGTCTCTCACTGTTTCCATTGTTTCCTCATCTATTTGCCATGAAGTGATGGGGCCAGATGACATGATCTCAGTCTTTTGAATGTTGAGTTTTAAGCCAGCTTTTTCACTCTTCTCTTTCACTTTCATCAAGAGGCTCTTTAGTTCTTCACTTTCTGATGTAAGGGTGATGTCATCTGCATATCTGAGCTTATTGATATTTCTCCAGGCAGTCTTTATTTCAGCTTGTGCTTCATCCAGCCTGACATTTTACTTGATGTACTCTGCACAGAAGTTAAATATTCAGGGTGACAATATACAGCCTTGACATTCTCCTTTCCCAGTTTGGAGCCAGTACGTTGTTCATGTGTGGTTCTGACTGTTGCTTCTTGACTTGTACACAGGTTTCTCAGGAGGCAAGTAAGGTGGTCTGGTATCCCCATTTATTTTAAGAATTTTCCAATTTGTTGTGATCCACACAGTCAAAGGCTTTGGCGTAGTCAATGAAGCAGAAGTAGTTGTTTTTCTGGAATTCTCTTGCTTTTTCTATGATCCAACAGATGTTGGCAATTTGATCTCTGGTTCCTCTGCCTTTTCTAAATCCAGCTTGAACTGGATTGAATCTGGAAGTTCATGGTTCACTTAAAACCTGGCTTGGAGAATTTTGAGCATTACTTTACTAGCGTGTGAGATGAATGCAATTGTGCGGTAGTTTGAGCATTCTTTGGCATTGCCTTTCTTTGGGATTGGAATGAAAAGTGACCTTTTCCAGTCCTGTGGCCACTGCTGAGTTTTCCAAATTTGCTGGCATATTGAGTGCAGCACTTTCATAGCATCATCTTTTAGGATTTGAAATAGCTCGGCTGGAATTCCATCACCTCCACTAGTTGTTTGTAGTGATGCTTCATAAGGCCCACTTGACTTCACATTCCAGGTTGTCTGGCTCTAGGTGAGTGATCACACCATCATGATTATCTAGGTCATGAAGATCTTTTTTGTATAGTTCTGTGTATTCTTACCACCTCTTCTTAATATCTTCTGCTTCTGTTAGGTCCATACTATATCTGTCCTTTATTGTGCCCATCTTTGCATGAAATGTTCCCTCAGTATCTCTAGATTTCTTGAAGAGATTTCGAGTCTTTCCCATTCTATTGTTTTCCTCTATTTCTTTGCATTGTTCACTTAGGGAGGCTAAGTGAACACAAGGAGATCAAGCCAGTCAATCCTAAAGGAAATCAATCCTGAATAATCATTGGAAGGACTGATGGTGAAGTGAATACTTTGGCCACCTGATTCAAGGAACTAACTCAGAAAAGACCCTGATGCTGGGAAAGATTGAAGGCAGGAGGAGAAGAGGACGACAGAGAATGAGATGGTAGAATGGCATCACCTACTCAATAGACATCAGTTTAAGCAAGCTCCAGGAGATGGCAAAGACAGGGAAGGCTGGCATGCTACAGTCCATGGGGTTACAGAGAGTCGGATGTGACTGAATAAACAACAACAACATATAGTTTATGTCAGGATACTTTGAAAGTTGCTGTTGACATCCATGCTCAGTCACTAGCTTAGTCGTATCTCACCAGGGTCCTCTGTCCATGGCATTTTCCAGTCAAGAATACTGGAGTAAGTTGTCATCCCCTACTCTTGGGGGGTCTTCCCAACCCAGAGAGTGGCCCCATGTCTCCAGCATCTCCTGCATTGACAGGTGTATTCTTTACCAATGAGCCATCTAGGAAGCCACACTACCCACTAAACTTCTTATTAAAAATTCTCTGCATCATCGTTCATTTTTTCCAGTCTTATGGCTTGACTCCACTATTAAAAGTGTTTGCAAAGTGAATAGATTTGATGGATATTCATAAGTGATTATTTGTAGAAAATTCAAGGGCACATGTTCTTCAAGTCTAGATCCAGTGTATCTGGCTGCCCTGAGGTTTCCCTTCACTTGACTCTCACCCAGGCTATTGTTGGTTCCTGAACACTTGCAAAAAATGAAAAAGCTTACTATTATTGAGTCTTTATTGCATTAGACTCTTTAAAACTTCCAATAGCTGATGCATTTTATGTGATAATGTCAAAAATAGTAGCTTGGCACTAAAAACTCTTTAAAGTCATTGTGATCTCCTGTCTACATTTCCAACATCATCACCGACTGCTTCCTGACACAGATTCTATGATTTGTCCAAAACAGTTCATTTACTTTTCTCCTAATGTAACTTATTTCACTTCCAAGAAATTCATGCCTACCAAAACACCTCCTCCCCACCATTCATTTTCTTCAAAAGCACATTCGGTCTTCATAATATCATCACTCATCAATGTCATCATTGCTCCAGAGTACTTTTTTTAATCTAAATTCTGATTTTAAAAATCATATAAGCTCTCTCTTGGCATATTCCTGGATGCCTGTTTGCTTGGTAACACTTATAAAATTGTGTTAAAATGTCAAGTGCACTTTGTTTATTTTGTGCATAGCTTCTGTTTATGAAACAGATCTATGTATTGTCCTGAATTCCAGGGATCCTTTTCATATTTTAAATTCATCTTTCTGGCTTATCTTTAAAGCCTTGAAGTCAGGTTACTCTGCCTATATTCAATGTTCAATAAATGCACATTGGTGGATTGATGAAAAAGAACAAATTTAGCAATACCACCAAGCAAAAGAATTGCTGTGTCATCACCAGGAACTTTCTGGCTCCGTGGATTAATATGCTCTGGGTACAGTTCCATACCAGATTAATTGCTACCCATCATGAAGAAGTTAAAATACTCTCTGAATTTATAAGTTATACTGGAATCATAATGAAGTTTCTTAATTTTGTGCCAAGCCTGTAGATTGAGTATCTACAATTATTTAGCTGGCCTTATTTATTTAGTGATACTCATTTCCTGAGACTGTTAAGATCATTGAATTGGAATGGATACAATTCTAGCCTATAGTCCATATCCTACTGTGTTATAAGTTGCTTAGAACTAGATATCCTATCCTATTATACATTAACCATGGAAATAAGACTAGTCAGTCTTTAGGATCTCAAAATAAATTTAAGGTGCAGCTTTCTTCTGTTTTCATTCTGATTGTTTTTTCATGGGAAGACAGATTTTTAGGACCATTTACCACAGACAGATGAATTTTTTCTTTTAAACTAGTCATAAAGAAAAAAATAGAAGATGCCTTATCAGAGAGGAGTAGTTTCCTTCAGTTTTCATTGGTAGCTGGCTAATTAACTAAATGAAGGTAAATCAATGCAGTGTAATACATACAGCCATAAAAAAAGAATGTATGTTTCTCTATGCACTAATACAGAGAGCTCCGAAATATATGAAGTCAACAAAGCAAGGTGCAGATCAGTGTGTATGATATGCTATCATTTGTATAAATATAAATAAAAAATAATACGGTGGATCTATGTGTGTGTGTAAAAGCTATATATCACTGATTATGCCAGTGACTTTGGAAGAGAAGGGAGATGATTAAAATGAAGAAATGAGAGGGAAACGTTTCACTGAATACATTTTGTATTTTTTAAATTTGGAACCATGTGACTGTATTAACTATTAAAAATAAATATTTTAAATTTTAGATTGGAAACACAAGAGGAAAAATAATTTTCTTAAGCATGACAGAGCCAATGAAAGTTATCTGAAAACAACAGACTTATATTAAGCCTGGAAGCATCTGAAAAATGCTTTCCAAACTCCTCTTTTTGATCTTGTTAACACTCACAGATGCTTTAGTGTCAAACTCAAGAAATAGGATTAGGGATTTCAAGAGGGAAATAGAGTAAAGTCATAGGACTCCCTATGATGGAAAGGACCAATTACAGAGCCAGTGTATTTGGTCGTGAGGTGTTCAGTCAGCTTGGACTTTGAGCACATAATCGAGGCCTGATCCACAGCTACCCAGAACTCATCCACTCCCCCCCTTCCCAAGAATGCACTTTAGAGCCAACAGTGTTGAACAATTCTATGTATCAGGTACTTTTTAGGAATCTGAAAAAAATAATATGGCATACAACAGATAACAAAAATCCCTGCTTTCAAGAAACTTACAGTGTTATAGGAAAGAGGTAAGTAATATTTAAGGAGAATATATATTATATTAAAGTATGCTGATATACTTTATATATACATATATATAAAGTATACGTGTATATATACTCTATATGTGTGTGTGTGTGTATATATATATATATGTTTATATATAATGCAATGCTGATTGTTAAGGATTAAAAAAACAGAAGGGAGATTGGATAGGAAATATAGAAGGTGAAGTTACAGTTTTACTAAGGTGACCAGAGAAGGCCTTTTAGAGTAGGAGATGTTTCTTTAAAGTCCTTAAGGAAATGAGACAGTTAGCAATGCATGCAGAAATCCAGCTAAAAGCATTAGTACCTGGTTGACATAGTACCTGGTTTGGTCAATGAACCAATATGGCTGGAGCGAGTGAGTCTGGGGAAGAGCAACAGAAAATGAGGTCAGAAAAGGGGGAGGAAATATGTAAATCACTTAGGGCTTTGTTGTTCTTTGAAAGGAACTTGGCTTCCAATACTGAAGGTTGGAAGGTTTTGAACAAAGGATTGACATGATCCACTTGCATTTTTTAAGAATTATGACTCTGCTATGTATAAAACTCCATGAAAGAATTCAAGAGCAGAGGTAAGGATGCTACTGGGAAAATAAATGAAATAGTCCAGGAGACAGAAGATGTACATACACTGGGAAGTAGAGAGATGTAGGAGAATAGAAGATCAATTTTGATAGTAGATTCAGTAGAAGGTGTTGACTGTCAGATGTGGACAGTGCGATAAAATTAAGGGTCAGATTGTCTAAGCAGACTCAAGACGAATTACAGATCTTACCTACTAGCAAGTTTACTAATAATTCTTGGATACAGATCATAGCTAAACACAAGCCAAGCATTTTTCCCTTGGAAAGATATGAAGCCATGAATACAGCTCTCCATAAAATGATCTTTTCATGCCTGAGGACATGGTACTCTGGTTCAGATTTAACATGAGAAGTTTAAATACTGTAGGTGATACAGAGCTTGCACAAGGAGTCATTTCATTTGTGAAGCATCTTCTTATTAGATCTTGTTAATTACATAACATGAAAGGTCAACCAGGTCATCTATTCTTTCCCAGATGGATTAAGGTAACAAACAGATTGCAAGTCTGTTACTAACTTTTGCTTTCTAGAGAGCAAGGGGAGTCAAATATGGTGTTCAGGAATTTGTCCTGAACACCAAGGACTGAGTTGTTAACTGTAATGAGGAAGACAGTGAGAAGAGAAGTCACTATGGAGTAAAACTGTAATAGCTCAATTTTGCACCTTCTAAGCTTAACGTATAAATTCGGCATTTTAGGTAGAAATGTTAATTAGCTATATGAATCTGGCATTCAGGGAGAAATCAGGAATATAGATACAAATTTGGGAATCATTAGTATGTTGACAGTATTTAAAGCCCTGAGATAACATGTGGTCATCTGAAGAATGAGACTGGTTGAAAAACTAAAACATAAAATAGCAATATTAGAATCAATAAAAAGAGAGAGGGCCAAAATGTTAGTTAAGGGCCTTAATATATATTAAGGAGACTTCCTATAGGAGAGAAGTCTGCAACTTAGAAAAGGGCCCTCATCTGGCCAAGCTGCTACCCTGATCTTGTACCTCTAGCCTCCAAAACTGTGAGAAATAAATTTTTGTTGTTCACAAGAAAAAATAAATAAATATTAAAGAAACAATACAGTTGTGAAAAAACCTGCTTTTGTTTGTATTTATAAATTTATATAATGTTTTGTGTATGTTTATATTGTAAGTAAATAATTATACAAATATACATATTCATATTTAAATTAATATATTTATATTCAGTGCAAAAAATTGAGTACAGTTGCTATTGTTCTTTCTTAACTGTTTGGAAGAATTGACAGTACTATGTATGGACTATCTTGCAAAAAACAAAATAAAAAAAATTAAAATGGAATCTATTCAAATCTCTAAACCTAATGACCAATTCAAAAAAAATTTGAGGGAGTCCAGGAAAAGTTAAATGACACACGAAGAAGCAATTAACCATGTAACAACTGACGAAATTTTACAGGATAAATGACCTGATTTCTTCATCATATTTAATGATGCAAAGTAGAAATCTTGGTATCACAGCTTCTTTTTCAAATTGTAATTTCTGCCCCCTAGTATAAAAAGGGGAACATGAAAGGAGGAATCAGTTTCAGTTCAGTTGTTCAGTCGTGTCCGACTCTTTGCGACCCCATGGACTGCAGCATGCCAGGTCTCCCTGTCCATCACCAACTCCTGGGAGTCTACCCAGACTCATGTCCATTTAGTCGGTGATGCCATCCAACCATCTCATCCTCTGTCGTCCGCTTCTCCGCCTGCCCTCAATCTTTCCCAGCATCAGGGTCTTTTCAAGTGAGTAAGCTCTTCGCATCAGGTGGCCAGAGTATTGGAGTTTCAGCTTCAACATCAGTCCTCCCAATGAACACCCGGGACTGATCTGCTTTAGGATGGACTGGTTGGATCTCCTTGCAGTCCAAGGGATTCTCAAGCATCTTCTCCACACCACAGTTCAAAAATATCAATTCTTCGGTGCTCAGCTTTCTTTACAGTCCAACTCTCACATCCATACATGACTACTGGAAAAACCATAGCCTTTACTAGATGGACCTTTGTTGGCAAAGTAATGTCTCTGCTTTTTAATACACTGTCTAGGTTGGTCATAACTTTGCTTCCAAGGAGTAAGCGTCCTTTAATTTCATGGCTGCAGACACCATATGATTTTGGAGCCCCCCAAAATAAAATCAGCCACTGTTTCCACTGTTTCCCGTCTATTTCCCATGAAGTGATGGGACCAGATGCCATGATCTTAGTTTCCTTAATGTTGAGCTTTAAGCCAACTTTTTCACTCTCCTCTTTCACTTTCATCAAGAGGCTCTTTAGTTCTTCACTTTCTGCCGTAAGGGTGGTGTCATCTGCGTATCTGAGGTTATTGATATTTCTCCCGGCAATCTTGATTCCAGCTTGTGCTTCATCCAGCCCAACATTTCTCATGACGTACTCTGCATATAAGTTAAATAAGTAGCGTGACAATATACAGCCTTGACGGTCTCCTTTTCCTTTTTGGAACCAGTCTGTGGTTCCCTGTCTATCTAACTGTTGCCTCCTGACCTACATACAGATTTCTCAAGTGTCAGGTCAGATGGTCTGGTATGCCCATCTCTTTCAGAATTTTCCACAGTTTATTGTGATCCACACAAAGGCTTTGGCATAGTCAATAAAGCAGAAGAAAGGAGGAATAGTTAGTTACAAATGGAAGTGTTGACCGTATGTGGGTTTTAATTTGAACAAATCAACAGCAGAAGCCATTTTGAAAGAAAGTAGAAACTTGAACATCAACTGACTATTAGAAGACATGAACAAATTACGTTTAATATTATTAGGTATTCTAAAGGTGCATACTTAGTTGCTCAGCCATGTCCAGCTCTTTGCAGTGCCATGGACTCTCGCCTACCAGGCTCCTCTGTCCATGGGGTGTCCTAGGCAAGAATACTGAAGTGGGTTGCCATTCCCTACTCCAGGGAATCTTGCCGACACAGGGACCAAACTTGTGTCTCCTGCATTGGCAGAAAGGTTCTGTACCACTATGTCACCTAGGAAGCCCCATTTTAAAGGGACATTCATTTTTAAAAATGATTATCTTTTAGAGACACATATTGAAGTATTTCAAGTCAACTTATAGGATTTCTGGGATAAAGAAAACTTCAGAAAAAATTAAAGTAAAATAAAAAGTAAAAGTGAAATAGATGAGTCAAAATTAGCATTATTGAAACTAGGTTATGTGTAATGTGTAGGGTAATTATACCACTCTTTTTTTCTTCTTGTGCATATTGAAAATGTCTGTAGTGAAGAGTTAACTGTTTATAAAAGAAAAGCAAAAAGATATTGTTAGCTAATAAATGTACACATCTGCTTCAATCTGATTGCTGCTGCTGCTGTAAACTAATACACCTTGTTCTCTATCATACATGGTTTCTATTAAACTTTGAGAAAATTTTCACTATTGATATGTATTTTATTGACTATCTTTTATAGACATTTTAATCATATATAAAAGAGGATATCAATTATCCCAGTTTTGTAAAAGTTTGGAATTTAATGAGAATAATCACAGCCGTGTTTAAACATAAGTTTTTTATGAACATGATAGTCAACCAGCAACAGTTTGCTGCAGGAAATAAGACAAGGATTATATTTTCTCTCTTCATGATGCCTTTCAATCTCTCTTTAATGTCCCCTATTGAAAGAATATAACTGGGAGTCATGTGGGAAGGAGAAATAAAGTTCATAGTCACAGAGCTGAATAGAAATGAGTACATTTGAGACCAAGACATAATAACAAGAACTGACAAGCAGAATATCTGTTGCTTTGAGTACTGAAGTTTAGTATTTGTTTTTTCTTTATAGTCAAATAATGTAAATTGTATAGAATGATGACTGATCAAGGTTGACATTTTTTTTTTAAGTAGTTAAATCCTGATTCCTATTTGTGGATATATGGATAAAGTACTGAAATTCTACACACCATAGTCTTTTCACCCCTAATATGGGGCTAATAATGAAATCTACTTCACAAAGTTGTTGTGAAGAAAAGATAAAATGTAAAATGAGTAGCCTGGTCACATAGTACCTGGTTAATAAGTATAAACTGCTATATTTCTTTTATAATTATCATCTTTCAATCATTATCATCGTTGGGATTTCTGTTTTTTAACTTAAAATGCATAAAATATTTAGTGAAAAATACAAGAACATAAATATTTTGATAATTTAGTAGCCAAATAAAGTATTTTTAATATTGTCATTCATATGTTCATTTTACACATTACCACCTTTAAGGACATTATATTTAATATTCAAAATAACACTAAGGGGCAAGAGTGATTAATGTCTTCAGCCTCAGCTAACCTATTATAGCTCTGAAAATCCAGGAACGCATGAGAGATTTTCCTTTGGAAGTAAGGAGATCCATTGATTCAGCTAGATGGCTTTATGTTTGACGTACACATCCGCTGCAAATGTTATTCCATTCAGTATGTTTAACACTAATCAAGCATCCTTGAAGAAACATACTTGAGATGGCAAAAGTGCTCTCTTAAAATTGTCCTCAAGTTTAGGTTGGAGTTTACAAAGCAATTCTTACGATGTGCTGCTGATTAGTGGTGGATCATGTAGTCTCAGAGCTGAGTAGCTCAGCAGCTGAGTAACCGTACAGTTACAGTGAAGCAAAGTCAAAGTGCTGAGAAGTGCCTCAGTGAACAGATGGTTGTTTCAAGGATGACGTGTGTTCCCTGTTTTTTATTTATAATGAATATAAAGCCACCTCCATTACTCTTTATTAGGATGGGATATTTATGTTGGTTTTGTTTTTTGGTCTTACTACTTTCACTGATTTTATTCCCCTAGAGAGATTAAATCTACCACAAAGCAATTTCATCTAAAAATTTTAGTACAAAATGCATGGTGACTTAAATTTTATACTTTCTTCAGGGTATATTTATCTACTGAATCTCTTGAACCTTCCTGAACAAGCATTTTTTAAGTTATCACTTTTAAGAGTATTACATTTAAAATAAAAAAAATTAATTAAAATAAATAATATTTAATATTAAATGATCTTTCTATTGTATGGTTAAATAATATTCTAATAGAAAACTGACTTTTAAAAACCAGCGTTTTAAAGTCACAAAATAAACTACATACATTTTTCAAGATGTGCCTGTGTATTCAACATGTTCTAGCAATACCTATCCTGAAGCAAAGATTTGGCTGAATGCACTTGACCTTCTATTTACAATTAATTTTAATAGTATTTGCCATTTGTGGTTTTTCCCTTTTGCCAAGTTTATATCCTTTCTATTCTCCCCCATTTAACAATTTGAAATACTATACATAATGAGAAGATTCTGTTCAATATGCTGAAAAATTCAAGAGAATTTTTTTTCTGCCAAGGGGCATTTGTCAGCTGCCTTCTCCCTTCTCTCAGGCCCTTATTATTTCTTGTTTGGACTGATACAAGAACTTCTTTAATGATTTCCCTGGCAGTGTCTTGTTTCCTTCCAAAATATCATCAATATTTCTGCCTACGAACGTCCTCTAAAATGCAGATTTGAAATTATTTTTGGCTTAAATATTTTCAGTGTTGGCATATCAACCTCAGTATTAATTCCAAACTTTATTGTGATAGAGAAGGCCATGTGTGCCACTCTAACCTTGAACTCTGAAGAAAGTGTCAAAGCAAGCTTAAATTCCAGTTTCAATGGTTAGTTAGATGCATCACCTTTAGCAAGTCATTTCATCTCTATGGGCTTTTAGCTTCTCAATTGTAAAATGTTGGAAATAATAGTACTATTATTGAAAAGGTATTATTTTTGAAAAGATTAAATGACTGCATACATGTGAAATGTTAAGAATGTTCCCAGCACAAAGTAATAATTATATCACTTCAGCTATTACTTTTATCCTATTGTAGCTTGTGTTTTTTCCCCATATCACAGCCCTGTCAGACTCATGTACAAACACCTCTTATGCTGTACCTAAAATGATCTAATCGTTCTGTAGACTGAAAAACAACGCACAGCCTTAAAGTTGAAAAGTACGTTTTATTTGGGGAACTTACTGAGGACTTAAGCCTGGTAGACAGCTTCTCAGCCCCGAGAGACTGTTCCCAAGAGATGAGAGATGAGCCAGGATAGATAGGAATTTTGGGGGGGAAGAAAACAAAACAGGTTGTTGGAACATTAAAAGATTAACATTAATTAAAGAAAACAAGTCATCTCAAATTAATGTGTTTAGTAAGGTTTTCAATGTATGGGAAGATGCAAGGGTCTTGGCTCATAGAAATCATTCCTTTGATATGCACCTCAACTATCTAGGGTCAGTATCCTGCTTTTCTCCATCCTGAATTCCTTCAAGGTACACAGTCCGGAACCACCACTCCCGCATCCACACACACACACACACACGCCGACAGCTTGATGACTGCAGTATCCTTTGTTTATTGATATGAAAGTCAACATTCTTTGTCCACAGTACACACTGGGAACTTAGCTTCTACTTGCTCTTCATAACCTACTTCATTTTTTCAATACTGTGACAACTCTATATAGGTTACCTGCTTGTCCTGTATGTCATCTAAATATTCCTTTTCACATGTAAACCTTAGCTTTCTTGGCTAACTTTACTATAAGACTGTAAATACTCTAAAGGCAAGAATTAGTTGTTTTGATATTTTTTTTTAAGTCAATGTATCTGACAGAACAGAAAGCAGCATATAATAGGTATGTGATAAATAATTGAATAATTGTTTTTGTGAAATGGAGACAAAGAGGAAAGTTCTCCTCAAATTTTCTTCTCGTTTTTAAAACATGAGGAAAATTGTTTTCTACATTAAGATGTTATTATTGATGATTTTATTCTGTGCATTTAATGAGAAATAAAACAACCCAATATACAGAAGCTGCCTTATCCTTTCAGGGCTAACAATAGCAGCCACGCTGGATCATCTAAAAAGCAAGCTTTTGTCTTTTCTAATTGAGACACTGTTCATTTATAAGAGTGATAAGAAAACATTCTCAAAGAATTTTTCAGTCTGGAAAGAGTTAAAATATCACAAATGTTATTGAAGTACATTCTACTTTTAACCAATTCTATCAGCTAGTGTGCTGCCCGTATAATCAAGAACTGCTTTTCTGAAATTTTTATGCACTGTTTATTTCCTATTTTGTAAGTAAGCCTTTTATTTTTGCATTGATTCCCATTACAGTGAGGAGAGCAGTGGTCTAGAAACAACCCATGAATTGCATTATCTAATTTAATTAAGGTGAACTGGCAGTTTCTCGAAAGATTCTGCAGACACCAGACAACTAAAAATGAAACTTTAAAATAGCTTTGTAGTGGACATAAGCTTCTGTTATTTACCATCATTATGCATTCTTACGTTCCTTGACAGGAGTTTATGAATAATTCCACAGATACCACAATGCTTGATTTACATAAGCAAAGCAGGTGTTTCCAAATGTTAGCCTACTGCTTAGTCCCAAGCAGTCCTAGAAGAAAATCATTGTCTCTAATTTTGTGAACCATACCTCTGATTGTGTGGCACTCAAGTCTATAAAAGCTATTTTATTGTACCAATATAATCCCGTTTGATCCAAGTATCTGTGAATTCTCCTTGCCGTGCGGTTTCCTGGTCAGAGGATGCAGTGTGCTTCCATCAATAGGACTTTGATCATATGTGGCTTTTTGGGAAAAGATAAGTTCCTGGGGCAAGGAGAAAGGTTAAGGCTGTAGGAAGAGAAGAGATCAGGCATTAACTGTTTTCGTTCAAGTGCATTATAGCAAGTTAACACACCCAGGAAACTTTAAGAAATGAAAAGTGAGGAATTGGCTGACTGACTACAAATCATGAGATTTTGTTCTATATTTTCACCTAGTGTAACACAGACACCCATTATTCAGATAGAGATAAAACACTGTGAAACTAGTTCCCAAGCTGATATATTCATATCAGCTATAGAATGCTGATTTCTTACCAATAATTTGCTATTACCTATATAGATTGAATGAATGTTCAGTATTCAGTCCTTATTTATTTTACCTCTATCACATTTTACCCTAACATCCTAAAGATTTTTTTTTCTTATTCAGTTGTTTTCTCAAATCAGTTTTTACATTTATGTCTTGTAAGACTCCAAACTGCATGAGAAAGGGTCTAATAACTTCAATATCTTTCATTATTGTAAGCCTTTTACTGAAAACAATAAAATGAGTGGTATGAATTTATAATTTTCCATTTGCTGATTTTTTAATAAGTAATAGGAGTCAGCTAAATAGGCTAGAATATGGTATTAATGAGATTAAAATTGCAGGTTTGATTCCTGTACAAGGTAATTAGTCTTATGTGGAAGAAAGCTATTCAAGGGCCATAATTTTGATCCCCAGTGGAGTTCTTATGAAAGGAAGACCAGGTAATGAGTTGTAAAGGACTTGTGGCAAAGTAGGCTTTCCTCCTTGGGTGAAAAATGACAGATACAAAAACTTAATATAATTTAGAGCATGTAACATGTCAACTGGCCAAGAGCATCATCATTTTATATGAGGCTACAAATCATCATGTAAATGGGCACTTAAATGGAGTATGGACTCAGCTCATTTCTCCTTTAGCTCCACACCATTGAAAATCACTTAGAAACAGTGGGACCAAGCATAGATCAGAGTTGCAGAATGCACAGAAAAATTGAGACATAGCCCCCTTCTAGAAAAATTATTAAAAATTATAATTGCTGTAACTGTTCTATGAAACTGAATAGTACCAACCTGAAAAATATTTGTATTTTCATTAGATACATATACTAAGATAAGCAATTATATTAACTGTCATTTTACTCTTGTTTCTGATATGGAAAATCTTAGCTAATCAACATAGATATTGTAAGTGTATTTTATATGTACCATATGTTTTCCACATATTAGCCAGATGTTGGCATATTAAAAGCAAAATTGAAAAATCCAACCTCATTTTAGGCTTGTTGAATGTAGTAAGTTACTTTTCAGTCATTGAAATTTTTTACATTGAAAACTTAGTAGTTTTATTTTAATAGAAAATGTAGTCATTTAGAATATTGGGAAAATGTATAAAATTTCAAGTAAAATAAACACATGAAGTATTCATAATTCCAGCCAATGAACATAATCATGCCATTATATTTCCTTTTATGATGCTTTTCCTTTTATTAAAAAAATAATTAATATGAAAAATGGAATCAAATACATCTAAAATTGTAGCCTATTTTTTCCCACTTTCCCATCAGTTGTGCTTCAGAAACAGTACTATTATGACTATATAGATTTCCTCTTAGATATGTGCTATAATTTAACTGTTATCCAAATCTTAGAATTTATGGTTATTTCTGTTTTTTTTCACTATTAGAAATAATGCTGCAGTGAGCATCTTTGTCTGCATTCTGGCCAGTTTGTAGATAGGATAGTCTATCTTGGTTCTTTAAATAGTCTTAGAACTGAGGTTGTTGGGTAAAAAGGTTTGAATATTTTTAAGTCAGCTACCACAAATAGCCAAATTTCTTCTCTTCTCCAACCACATTGCCCAATTTATGCTGCCACCATCAGGTTACAAGGGCACTCAAAATCCTTCAGTTTGCCTGCATCTGCTGTTATCACATTGAAGTCTTAATTGCTACAATGTTATGTAATTCCTAGAATTTGCTTTTCATAACTCCATTTATTTTTAGACCGACTTATGTCTTAAAAGACATATAATTCAGGTATGTTTATTTTATTACAACAAAATCAAACAGGTGTTATTTAGATCTATTCTAGCCACAAAGCAATGTTAGTTCTTGTAAATTGATGCATACAAACAAATCATCAATAGTTTTGTTTGATTCCTAACTCATATACATGAGATTTGAAAGGTAAAGTTATTTAAATGTTGACCAAAATTAAGTATTATTAATATGACCATTGTACCACCATAATGACAGGTTACAGTTGAATTCTGCCGTAAGATTCTAGAAAGGAAATGGCAACCTAACTTTCATGAGATAAGCTTTTGGCATTTTTTCTAAAGAGTAATTCAGTACCTAGCCTCTTGGAGGACAGGTCTGAGGGGAAAAGCTAAACATATAAATTCTTCTCCAGAGTTGATCAATCATATGTTCCTCTGGTTTGCCTCATCTCCCAGATGTGTTCACTTGCAATTAAAAGCATAATTCATTAAAAATGCTTAATTAGTAGGTTGGCAAATTTTCTATTCTCTAGAATTTTCCATAGCCAGGCCCTCATGCAGATTTCAATGTTGAGCTAGTTTGTTGCTCTCCAGAGACATATTTGATCAGAAGGGAGAAAGAGTACCTAATAATATGTTTTCTACTGTTTTTTGTGTACTAAATTAACAAATTAAAGTATATTACCAATTAGCGGTTTTTAAAATTTTCTTTCTAAAAAAAAAAATAAATAAATAAATAAAATTTTCTTTCTGATGAGACCTAAGCAGTTTGTTTGTTTGTTTTAGAATTTGAAGTAGAAAAACAGTGTACGTGGAAAAGAACAGATTAAGCTCTCATTTGATCTCCCTGAGTTCAAAATAAAATGTACTTATCAGTTGTTATTGGTATGATATTTTAAATGGTTTTCAGTGTTTTTCAAATTCTCAAGAGTAGAGTTCACTGGAGTCCTTCAGGTGTGCCTTGACATCCTACAGGAAAAATGGTCGGTAGATACTATAAATCAAGATAGCCCTCTCCTGTAGGAAAAACTCTGTATGCCCTTTAGAGAAATTTTCAGTCTAGAATTGACCTCAAGCGTAATAGTAAACCAGGGATATTTGTGTTGGTGATTCCTAACCCTTTCTCCCTTCATATGCCATCAAATCATTGTGACTCTCCCTAGAAAACACCTACTGTCCCGTGAGCATCCATACACCAACCTCTTCTGTTTGTCTCTAGGCTTAAACCAGGTCCCGATTTAATCTCATTTGCTTCCTTCTATAAAAACTAAGATTGTGTTAGATTTTTAGAACGTCCTAACCCCAGAAGAATGACTTCTGTGGTGGGAATTATAATCTCATACTTGAAGACATATCACTCTTGTCACCAAGGAGTGAAAAGTAACTCTCTCTCTCACTCTTGTCTCCCAGGCAGTCAGTTTCTCTAAGAACAACCACTGTTAGAAGTTTCACTTGTGTACTTCCAGAAATATCCCACTCATCTGTAAGCATTTATGTGAATTCCTTTTAATTCTACATAAATGAGCCCAGAATATACAAAGTGACCTATACTTTCTTATTTAGAAATGTAGCTATCATGAAGATATTTTATTTTGTTACTTCTAGAGCTGTCCCATTCTTTGTCATGACCCCATGGTCCATTGGATGGATGTAGCATCATTTATTTAATCAGTCACTATTAGTGAGAATTTTAAAGATATTTTCAGACTTTTATGAACAATACTGCAATGACTGCTCTTAATATATATGTAGGATTTTCTAGATCATAGAATGTGAACATTTTTAAAACTTTTACTGTGCAATGTCAATTGCCCTCCATAGAGATTGTACCAATAGGTCACCAACATTTGTCTTTACCCTCACCAACTCAGCATATCAAATGTGATTTTTGCCAATGACAAGCCAAAATTATATCTTTACATTATCTTTAATATATATAAAATATATCTTATGTATATATCTTATATATTATATATTTAAAATATATCTAATGTGATATATATGCTTAATATATATCATATATATTGTATTATGTAATTATATCTTATACCACCCACCCTCTCAGTAGTGTAGCAACCTATTGATGGAATACACTGACTTTGAGCTGGAATACACTGACTTTCCAGCTCATAGTACCCTGCAAATGACCAAGTGTAAAACTTCCAACATAAATGGAAAGGTTGGACAAATCCATGTCATTTTTCCACTTCAAATCACAACACTAAACTAAATTTATCCCCTTCATCCCTAAGGAGAAAATTCCATGGCCTTTTTTGGAATCCACGTACCCATTAACCACGATAGAAAGAATGCAGATCTATTGTGCATAGCAGGGTGACCACTGTTTAGTGACTTCTGCATAACATGAAAATGCCAGGTCAACATTGTCTTCTTCAGGATAGATATAATATCTTTCCCAATGACTATAAACTGCTAACTTAATTCAGTTTATGGCTAATTAATTAGTTAAGGCTATTAAAACCTCTGACTAACATGTAAAAATGTCTACTCAGTTGTTGGCAGAGTACTAATTAAAACTTTATTTACTTTATGAAATAATTTAATTACATTTTTGGAAAGATTGTGTTGAGTTTTTCAGCTTTTAAAGTAGATAATCCATGCACAGTTTTCAAAATTCAAGTGCAAAACTGTGTGTGCAGTAAAATTAACTCACCTGTAGGTCTCAATCCCCATCAGTCAGTTATTCTTCCAGAAGACACTTTTAGCCAATTTCTTATACATGTGTGTGTGAGTGTATGTGTATGTGAGAGAGAGAGAGAGAGAGAGCATGTGCACATATATCATAATCAAGCCAAATAGACTATTAGCAACTTGCTGTTGTTCCCCTAAACAATGTATTTTGGAGGAATTTTCATATCAGTGTATATAAAGTCTTTAAGAAACTTAAGATCATGGCATCTGGTCAACAACAACAATCATCCTCTTTAACAGCTATGTAGTACTCTGTTGGGTGGATATACTCTAGTCCATCATGTGGACATTTAGCTTATTTGCAAACACTGGATATTACCAAAGTTGCTGTAGTGGATTTTCTAGTGCATATGCCATTCTCCACATGTACAAAGATTTCTGTAGGAAAAATTATTAGGAAATCCCCTAAGTAAAATAATAAGTACATTTTCAGTTGTTATATGTTGCCAAATTGCCCTCCAAGAGATACTTCTTGCCAATTGTACTTCTACCTCCATGCCTCTCTGTGAAACTGCCTCTTTGTAACCTGAACAACTCAGGATTACCAACATTTTAACATTTGCCATTCTTAGAGAAAAAAAAGTTATGTTTTGCTGTAGCTTTGAGGGGTTTATTTTGATATATTTTCCTTTACATTTTCTAAATAGGAATCATATTGTTTATTCAGTTTTTCAGCGTACTTAGCAAAATGTTGGGAACATTTCCATTTATGAAATATATTTATAAACATTATTTGTAATAAACTTAAGATTGTGAAATAATTTTAAATTCATAGGAACATTGCAAAGATACTACATTGTTCTTTTATTTATCATTTATTTACATAGTCACTTATCCATATCAGTATGGATTCATGTACATTTTATGCTTTGGGGTATTATCTAATACTGGGGCTTCCCAGGTCGCTCAGGAATAAAGAATCTGCCCGCTGATGCAGGAGATGTGGGTTTGATCCCTGGGTGGGGAAGATCCCCTGGAAAAGGAGATGGCAAACCCATTCCAGTATTCTTGCCTGGGAAATCCCATGGACAGAGGAGCCTGGTGGGTTACAGCTCCTACAAGGGAGCTTGGTGAGTCACAAGAGAGTCAGATATGACTTGACTAAACAAGAACATAATCTAAGAGTATGTTGTGTTTGTTTTCTTATTCAGATTCTTCCAGATTTAGTCATTGAGAACTTTTTCAAGTTGACTCCCATGTCCCTTAGACACAGCCCTAAGCTTTTGTTAGTTGAGTATATCCTATGTTTTAGTATAAATGCTTTAGGCTCATCTCGTATTTTCCCTGCCCAGACCTAGAATCAGTCATTTCTCCAAGGACTCTTGGTTCCTTCAGTGGAGAATAGGATTTTGAAATGAAGATCTAGTAAGATCTAGTAAGTTTGTTGCTTTTTAAGGGTTAATGGTTCAGTGCCCTTTCTGTGTACAGAACTGAGTAATGTATCTATAATTATTTCTTTATTTCTCCCTCATACATATATGGGAGAAGGCAATGGCTCCCCACTCCAGCACTCTTGCCTGGAAAATCCCATGGTCGAAGGAGCCTGGTGGGCTGCGGTCCATGGGGTCGCTAAGAGTCTGACAGGGCTGAGCGACTTCACTTTCACTTTTCACTTTCCTGCATTGGAGAAGGAAATGGCAACCCACTCCAGTGTTCTTGCCTGGAGAGTCCCAGGGACGGGGGAGCCTGGTGGGCTGCCGTCTATGGGGTCGCACAGACTCGGACACGACTGAAGCGACGCAGCAGCAGCAGCGGCAGCATACATATATGAAAGTAAATGTGTGTTTGTTGTGTTTATGTCTCAGACTTTAATGAAACAGTGAAGTGTTTATTCTAATCTTATTTATCTGTAACTTCTCTCTCCAATAACTAGGCTGCTACCATCTACCATCTACTTAGCTATACGTTTGATGTGAAGCAGTTTCAAAATTTAGTAACCTATATCCATATGAGAAATAAATTTGCCAACTAGATTTTTGGTTGTAGTTCTAGTTTGCCTTTTGTATTATCCATGAGATTGAACTTATTTTCATATGTTTAAGAAATATTTGACTTTTTCCTAGTAAATGTTTATTATATTCTTGAAGCACTGAAAATTAAGTTATTAGCTTTTTCTTATTCATTTGTAAGTATCTTTTACATTAAGGAAATTAGCCCTTGATTCATAATGTGAATTGGAAATTTTTTTCAGTTTGTCGTTTGTCCATATATTCATTTATATATAGTTTATATATGCATATATATGCAGCTTATATATATGTGCATTTTACATATATATACACATATATAGTTTATATATATCTCTATATACTTTTTAAAAATTTGACTCATTTTTTTCTACTTGAAAGATATTATATACAATAATAATATCAATAATAGCAATCCTCTGAATGGTTGAATGAAACTGCTGTGTATAATAATGTTTTCAAAATCAGATAATATAAAAGGATGGTTTTACCTCTTGTTTATGCCTAAATCTTATGTTTTCAAAAGTGAAAGTGAAGTCGCTCAGTCGTGTCCGACTCTTGGCGACCCCATGGACTGTACCTGCCAGACTTCTCCATCCATGGGATTGTCCAGGCAAGATTACTGGAGTGGGTTGCCATTTCCTTCTTCAGGGGATTGTCCCAACCCAGGGATCAAACCCAGGTCTCCTGCATTGCAGGCAGACTCCTTACTGCCTGAGCCACAAGGGGGCTTCTATGTTTTCCATGTTTTCATGTGTGTGTGAAAAAATCCCACTTATGTAAATGAGGACCAGTGTTCACTTGACAGTATTTTGGTTTCTTTTGACTTTGTTCCTAGCATATGTCCTAGTAATAGTAAAAATTACTACAAAATTGTTTTAAGGAAATGTTCAGCCAGTGGTATAATTGACTTAAGGCATGTAATGAGATAGTTTTCATCTCTAGGGGGAAAACTTCTGACAGTCTTTATTTGCAACTTTTATTCTATACATAATTATTTAATTCTCAGGGCCAACCACAGCATCTTCTGTAAACTAGTTCTTCCTCAATCAGTACTGCGGTTACTGTACTTCAGAGCACAGGCACTACCCTGCAATGGTGCTGAATTTTATTACAGTGGGGGACTAAGCTGTGGGAAACATCGGGAGATTTCTTGTCAAATATGTTAAGATTATGGATATCTCTTCTATGTTTAACATTCCTGTCACTATAATGGGTTTTAAAATTTTCTTTATATAAAATAAGAAAACCCCTATTCTTACACAAAATATATAGGTTTTTTTACCTTAGACAACAAAGCTATGCTTCTGTCAGGTGTTCATTTATGGCCTTCATACTGAACTGTGAATCAGGCAAATAATTACAAAATTAATTGCTCATTGTGAGTTACGTATTATCTTTTTTCCACCTTGTCTTCTTTTGTTAGCACCAACTTATGCAGTACACAGTCCTTAAAGGGTTCCAATATAGACAATTTAAATTTCTTTATTTCTGCTCAAGAATAAAGCCTCTTAATTAACTAGCATAGAGTCATTTAATTGTCTAAACTAATTATTTAATATTCAGCTATTTCGTTTCTCAGTTCAGTTCAGCCGCTCAATCACGTTTGACTCTTTGCAACCCCGTGGACTGCAGCACACCAGGCCTCCCTGTCCATGACCACATCCCGAACGTACTCAAACTCATGTCCATCGTAAAGGTGATGCCACCCAACCATCTCATCCTCTCTTGTCCCCTTCTCCTCCTGCCTTCAATCATTCCCAGCTTCAGGGTCTTTTCAGATGAGTTGATTCTTCACATCAGGTGGCCAAAGTGTTGGAATTTCAGCTTCACATCAGTCCTTCCAATGAATATTCAGGACTGATTTCCTTTAGGATAGACTGCTTGAATCTCCTTGCACTAACACCACAGTTCAAAAGCATCAATTCTTCGGCGCTAAGCTTTCTTTATAGTCCAACTCTCACACCTGTACATGAATATGGGAAAACCATAGCTTTGATTGGACAGACCTTTGTTGGCAAAGTAATGTCTTTGCTTTTTAACATACTGTCTAGGTTGTGATAACTTTTCTTCCAAGGACCAAGTGTCTTTTAATTTCATGGCTGCAGTGATTTTGGACCCCCCCCAAAATAAAATCTGTCACTGTTCCATTGTTTCCCCATCTATTTGCCATGAAGTAATGGGATGGGAGGCCATGATCTTCATTTTTTAAATGTTGAATTTTAAACCAGCTTTTTCACTCTCCTCTTTCATTTCCATCAAGATGCTCCTCAGTTCCTCTTCACTTTCTGTCATGAGGGTTGTGTCATCTGCATAGCTGAGGTTATTGATATTTCTCTCAGCAATCTTGATTCAAGTTTGTGCTTCATCCATTCTGGCATTTTGCGTGATGTACTCTGCATATAAGTTAAATAAGCAGGGTGACAATATACAGCCTTGACGTATTCCTTCTCCGATTTGGAACCAGTCCATTGTTCCATGTTCGGTTTTAACTGTTGCTTCCTGACCTGCACACAGATTTCTCAGGAGGCAGGTCAGGTGGTCTGGTATTCGCATATCTTTAAGAATTTTCCACAGTTTGTTATGATCCACACAGTCAAAGGCATTGAGATAGTCAATGAAAGAGAAGTAGATGTTTTTCTGAAACTCTTTGTTTTTTCTGTGATCCAAAGGATGTTGGATCCAATTTGATCTCTGGTTCCTCTGCCTTTTCGAAATTCAGCTTGAAAATCAGGAAGTTCTAGGTTTATGTACTATTGAAGCCTGGCTTGGAGAATTTTGAGCATTACTTTGCTAGCATGTAAGATGAGTTCAATTTTGCAGTAGTTGGAACATTCTTTCCCATTGCCTTTCTTTGGAATGAAAACTGACCTTTTCGAGTCCTGTGGCCACTGCTGAGTTTTCCAGATTTGTTGGCATATTTGAGTGCAGCACTCTTATAGCATCATCTTTTAAGATTTGAAATAGCTCAGCTGGAATTCCATCACCTCCACGAGCTTTGGTTGTAGTGACACTTCCTAAGGCCCACTTGACTTCACATTCCAGGATGCCTGGTTCTAGGTGAGTGCTCACTCCATCGTAGTTTTCTGGGTCATGAAAATCTTTTTCGTATAGTACTTTCATATATCCTTGCCATCTCTTCTTAATATCTTCTGCTACTGTTAGGTCCATACCATTTCTATGCTTTATTGAGCTCATCTTTGCATGAAATGTTCCCTCAGTATCTCTAGTTTTCTTGAAGAGATCTCGAGTCTTTCCCATTCTATTGTCTCCCTCTATTTATTTGCAGTGATCACTGAGGAAGACTGTCTTATCTCTCCTTGATTTTCTTTGGAACTCTGCATTTAAATGGGTATGCCTTTCCTTTTCTCCTGTGCCTTTAGCTTCTCTTCTGTTCTCAGCTATTTGTAAGGCCTCCTCAGACAACCATTTTTTCTTTTTGCATTTCTTTTTCTTGGGGATGGTCTTGATCACTGCTTCCTGTACGATATTACAAACCTCTGTCCATAGTTCTTCAGGCACTCTGTCTGTCAAATCTAATCCCTTGAATGTATTTGTCACTTCCACTGTATAATAGTAAGGGATTTTTATTTAGGTCGTACCTGAATGGTCTAGTGGTTTTCCCTAATTTCTTCAATTTAAGTCTGAATTTGGCAATAAGCAGTTCATGATCTGAGCCACAGTCAGCTCCCAGTCTTGTTTTTGCTGACTGTATAGAGCTTCTCCATCTTCGTCTGCAATGAATATAATCAATCTGATTTCAGTTGACCATCTGGTGACGAACATGTGTAGAGTCATCTCTTGTGTTGTTGGAAGAGGGTGTTTGCTATGACCAGTGCGTTCTCTTGGCAGAAACCTATTAGCTTTTGCCCTGCTTCATTTGTTTCCCAGGCCAAACTTGCCTGATACTCCAGCTATCTCTTGACTTCCTCCTTTTGAATTCCACTCTGCTTTGATGAAAAGGACATCTTTTCTGGGTGTTAGTTCTAGAACTAACTAACTAACTAAGTAACTATGAGGACTTGTAGGTCCTCATAGAACCATTCAACTTCAGCTTCTTCAGCATCACTGGCTGGGGTATAGACTTGGATTACTGTGATATTGAATGGTTTGCCTTGGAAATGAACAGAGATCATTCTGTCATTTTTGAGATTGCACCCAAGTACTACATTTTGCACTCTTTTGTTGACTATGATGGCTGTTCCAATTCTTCTAAGGGATTCGTGCCTACAGTAGTAGATGTAATGGTCATCTGAATTATTGGTCATTTGAATTTTTTATAAATAAGTTTCCTTATTTCATGATTTATACTTTTATTTTACAGGAATGTAAAAAGGCTAATAAATTTATGGTTACTTTGCCAGACTAAAAGTGAAGATCATATTTTGTCATTTAGTTATAAAAGATTTATTTATTCAGATGACTTTGATTAGTAGATTACTTTTACCAAAACCACAAATAATTGACCTGTATTTTCAAACACAAGTGTGTTCCTCAAAAATATCGATTGGACCCTATATTTGTTGTTGTCAGTCACCAAGAAGTGTCTCACTCTTTGTAATCCCATGGACTGTAGCACACCATGCTTTCTTAATCATCGTCATCTCCCAGAGGTTGCCCAAGTTCATAATTGTCAAATCAGTTATGCCATCCAAGTATCTCATCCTCTTTTGCCCCCTTCTCCTCCTGCCCTCAATCTTTCCCAGCATCAGGGTCTTTTCCAGTGAGTCAGCTGTTCACATCAGGTGACCAAAGTATTGGAGCTTCAGCTTCAGCATCAATCCTTCCAAAGAGTATTCAGAGTTTATTTCCTTTAAGATTGACTGGACTGATCTCCCTGCAGTCCAAGGGGCTCTCAAGAGTCTTCTGCAGTACCACAGTTCAAAAGCATCAATTCTTTGGCACTGACCCCATATTAGATGATACTTTATAGCACAGTAGTAATTATAATAGTGTACATTTGTATATAGTTTAAAAAGTAGTTTTCACTCGTGATACTATTCTGTTCCCTACACCCTTGTGCTTTTCATTTCTAAAAATTGAAGAAATTGAGGCATTCCATGGTTAAGTGGCTTTTAGGATTAACTGCCTATAGTGCATTTCGAATTTAGGATCTGTGCAGTCCCACCACACACACACAAAACAGTTTTAAAAATATGTTTGAAGGTATTCTCAGAATTGTTTTTTAAAAACAAAGCAATTTGAGAAATTGGTGTCCTTTTTTAACTTTAGGTTAAGGAAGAATTGAGTAAGAAAGATAGGATTAAATCAGTTACATGGTTAGGAAAGAAATAGCATGCTGCAGAATACCACATGTAGTAGAGAGATGGGCCATACATTTGTTCTCAGCTTTGAAGTAAACTTGATCTTTCACCCTGTACTGAGAATATAAGCTACACTGCTTTCTGTGATCCATAGGGCATCAGGATCTTAGCCCCTGCCTGTCTCTCAAACCCATTTGCTCTAGTCTCTCCTTAAACTTTCTTTGTTCTCCAAGCTGCCTAAGCTGGCCTCTGCTCTATTTCAAGCACAGCTCTGCTTTTTTTTTTTTTTTTTTACAGGTGGAACTTTGCATTTCTTTTATCTGGGGAACTCTATCCTCAGTCAGTCAGTTCAGTCACTTGGTCATGTACGACTCTTTGCAACCCCATGGACTGCAGCACGCCAGGCCTCCCTGTCCATCACCAACTCCTGGAGCTTACTCAAACTCATGTCCATTGAGTTGGTAATGCCATCCAACCATCTCATCCTCTATTGTCCCCTTCTCCTCCCACCTGCAATCTTTCCCAGCTTCAGGGTCTTTTCGGATGAGTCAATTCTTCGCATCAGGTGGCCAAAGTATTAGAATTTCAGCTTAAACATCAGTCCTTCAATGAATATTCAGAACTCATTTCCTTTAGGATGAACTGGTTGGATCTCCTTGCAGTCAAAGAGACTCTCAAGAATCTTCTCTAACACCACAGTTGAAAAGCATCAATTCTTCAGCGCTCAGCTTTCCTCACAGTCCAATTCTCACATCCATACATGACTACTAGAAAAACCATAGCCTTGACTAGACAGACTCTTTCCTCAGGTCTCTGCAAATCTTGTTCCTCTTTAAGTTTATGTGGTTCCTGGAGGAATTAGCCACACTATGCAAGATGGCCCATCCACCACATTGCCCTGCTTACTTCCTTCTCAGCACTTTCCATGATCAGTTGGGGAGGAACCATGTGAAATCCATGAGTGAGGCAATATTGATTAACATCAAGAGTGTGTACTCTATTGCCAGACAACACAGATTGAATCCTACTTTGCTGTTTGTGTTTGTATGGCATTAGTCAAGTTACTACTGTCTCTGTGCCTGAGTTTTCTCACATATAGAATGTTCTTAACTAATACTCTTGCATGAACCGCTATGAAATAGAACTAGGTACTGTGTACAGATTTTCTGGTTCATTCTTCTACAGTCACTGCAGGTCTGTGGAAGGGGAAAGTACAGATGAGAAACCTTATTCCATTGTTATTCCAGTAGTTGTTGCTATCAGCTTTTGTTTTGTTTTCTAAGCATAAAAAGTTATAGAATTCCTAGGTATCTGGTTTTCCAGCTTTGTGCTCTTGATTCGCAATCTGCTTCTCTCCTCAGTAAAACTCTTCCAAAGGCTTGCTTATACTCCCTGTTCATCTGCTTCTGTGTCCTGCTCCCATTTTGATTGGATTTTCTTTGCTACCACTCCACTGAAACTGCTCTAGTCCTTGTCTCCAGTGGTCTCCACCTCATTGAAATCCATGTCACTTGCCAGTTTTCATTGTACTTGACCTGTCGAGAGGATTTAGCACATAGATTTCATGGTATTTATTGAACAAATCCTTCACCTCGCCCCCAGAATGTATACTACTTGATTTTCCTGATATTTCACTGATTATTGGCTTTTTAGTTTTTACTGCTTATTTCTCCTCGTGTCTCTAACCCTAAATGCTATCATATCTCAAGAGTAAACTGTTGATTCCATTTATATCTGCATTCACTGGTGGGTAATTTCTTTGTCATATATCATAAAATACTGTCTATGCAGTTCAGTTCAGTCACTCAGTCTTGTCTGACTCTTTGCAACCCATGAATTGTAGCAAGCCAGGCTTCCCTGTCCATCACCAACTCCCAGAGCTTATTCAAACTCATGTCCATCACGCTGGTGAAACCATCCAACCATCTCATCCTCCGTCGTCCCCTTCTCCTTCTGTCTTCAACCTCTACCAGCCTCAGGGTCTGTTCCAGTGAGTCAGTTCTTCGCATCAGGTGGCCAAAGTATTGGAGTTTCAGTTTCAACATCAGTCCTCCCAATGAATATTCAGGACTGACTTCCTTTAGGACTGGTTGCATTTCCTTGCAGTCCAAGGGACTCTGAAGAGTCTTCTCCAACACCACAGTTCAAATACATTAATTCTTTGACGCTCAGCTTTCTTTATAGTCCAACACTAACATCCATACATGAGTACTAGAAAAGTGATAGCTTTGACCAGATGGACCTTTGTTGGCAAAGTATTGTATCTGCATTTTACTATACTATCTAGGTTGGTCATAGCTTTTTTCCCAAGGAGAAGCATCTTTTCATTTCATGGCTGCAATCACCATTTGCAATGATTTTGGAGCCCAGGAAAAGAAAGTCTCTCATTGTTTCCATTTTTTCCCCATCTGTTTGTCATGAAGTGATGGGACCGGATGTCATGATCTTAAGTTATCTGAATGTTGAGTTTTAAGCCAACTTTTCCACTCTCCTCTTTCACTTTCATCAAGAGGCTCTTTAGTTCCTCTTCGTTTTCTGCCGTAAGGGTGGTGTCATCTGCGTATCTGAGGTTATTGATATTTCTCCCAGCAGACTTCTTTCCAGCTTGTGCTTAATTCAGCCCATCATTTCGCATGATCTACTCTGCATAGAAAGTTAAATAAGCATGGTGAGAATATACAGCCTTGACGTACTCCTTTATTGATTTGGAACCAGTCTGTTGTTCCATGTCCAGTTCTAACTGTTCCTTCTTGACCTGCATACAGATTTCTCAGGAGGCAGATCAGGTGGTCTTGTATACCCATCTCTTGAAGAATTTTCCACAGTTTGTTGTGATCCCCACAGTCAAAGGCTTTGGTGTAGTCAGTAAAGCAGAAGTAGATGTTTTTCTGGAACTCTCTTGCTTTTTTGATGATCCAGTGGATGTTGGCAATGTGATCTCTGGTTTCTCTGCCTTTTCTAAATCCAGCTTGAACTTCCAAAAATTCATGGTTCATGTGATGTTGAAGCCTGGCTTGGAGAATTTTTAGCATTATTTTGTTAGCATGTCAGATGAGTACAACTGTGTGATAGTTTGAGCATTCTTTGGCATTGACTTTCTTTGGGATTGGAATGAAAACTGTTCTTTTTCAATAATGTGGCCACTGCTGAGTTTTCCAGATTTCCTGCCATACTGAGTGCAACACTTTCACAACATCATCTTTTAGGATTTGAAATAGCTTAACTGGAATTTCTTCACCACCACTAGCTTTGTTCATAAGTGATGTTTCCTAAGGCCTGCTTGACTTTGCATTCCAGGATATCTGGCTCTAGGTGAGTGATCACACCATCGTGGTTTTCTGGGTCATGAAGATCTTTTTTGTATAGTCCTTCTGTGTATTTTTGCCACCTCTTCTTAATATCTTCTGCTTCTGGTAGGTCCATACCATTTCTGTCCATTATTGTGCCCTTCTTTGCATGAAATGTCCCCTTGGTATCTCTAATTTTCTTGAAGAGATCTCTAGTCTTTCCCATTCTATTGTTTTCCTCTATTTATTTGCATTGATCACTGAGGAACACTTTGTTACCTCTCCTTGTTCTTCTTTGGAACTCTGCATTCAAATGGGAATATCTTTCCTTTTTTCCTCTGCCTTTTGCGTCTTTTCTTTTCTCAGCTATTTGTAAGGCCTCCTCAGACAACCATTTTGCCCTTTTGCATTTCGTTTTCTTCAGGATGGTTTTGATAACTGCCTCTTGTACAGTGTCACAAACCTCTGTCCATAGTTCTTCAGACACTCTATCAGATCTAATCCCTTGAATCTGTTTATAGCTTCCACTGTATAAGGGATTTGATTTACAATCATACCTGAATGGCAAACCACTTCAGTATTCTTGCACTGAGACCCCCATGAACAGTATGAAAAGGCAAAAAGGTATGACACTGAAAGATGAACTCCCCAGGTTGGTAGGTGCCCAATATGCGAGTGGAGAAATAATTCCAGAAAGAATGAAGAGTTGGAGCCAAAGCGAAAACCACACCAAGTTGTGGATGTGACAGGTAGTAGAAGTAAAGTCCAATGCTGTAAAGAGCAATATTGCATAGGAACATGAAATTTTAGGTCCATGAATCAAGGCAAGTTGAAAATGGTCAAACAGGAGATGGCAAGAGTGAACATCGACATTTGAGGAGTCAGCGAACTAAAATGGACTGGAATGGGTAAATTTAACTCAGATGACCATTATATCTACTACTGTGGGCAAGAATCCCTTAGAAGAAATGGAGTAGCCATCATGGTCAACAAAAGAGTCCACAATGGACCACCTGGATGCAATCTCAAGAACTACAGAATGATCTCTGTTCATTTCCAAGGCAAACCATTCAATATCACAGTAATCCAAGTCTATGCCCTGACCAGTAATGCTGAAAAAGCCAAAGTTTAACAGTTCTATGAAGACCTACAAGACCTTCTAGAACTAACACCCAAAAAAGATGTCCTTTTCATTATAGGGGACTGGAATGCAAAAGTAGGATGTCAAGAGATACCTCAAGTAACAGGAAAATTTGGCCTTGGAGTACAAAATGAACCAGGTCAAAGGCTAACAGAGTTTTGCCAAGAGAACATACTGGTCATAGGAAACACCCTCTTCCAACAACACAAGAGAAGACTCTCCACTTGGACATCACCAAATGGTCAATACTGAAATCATATTCATTATATTCTTTGCAGCCTAAAATGGAGAAGCTCTATACAGTCAACAAAAACAAGACCAGGAGCTGACTGTGGCTCAGGTCATGAACTCCTTATTGCCAAATTCAGACGTAAATTGAAGAAAGTAGGAAAAACCACTAGACCATTCAGGTATGTCCTAAATCAAATCCCTTATGATTATACATGAAAGTGACAAGTAGATTAATGGGATTAGATCTCATAGACAGAGTGCCTGAAGAACTATGGACAGAGGTTCCTGACGTTGTACAGGAGGTAGTGATCAAGACCATCCCCAAGAAAAAGAAATGCAAAGGGCACAGTAGTTGTCTGAGGAGGCCTTACAAGTAGCTGAGAAAAGAAGAGACGGTAAAGTCACAGGAGAAAAGGAAATATATGCCCATTTGAATGCAGAGTTCCAAAGAAAATCAAAGAAAGATAAGACCGCCGTCCTTAGTGATAATGCAAAGATATAAAGAAAAACAATACAATGAGAAAGACTAGAGATCTCTTCAATAAAGTTAGAATACTAAGGGAATATTTCATGCAAAGATAGACACAATAAAGGACAGAAATAGTATGGACCTACCAGAAGCAGAAGATATTAAGAAGAGGTGGCAAGAATACACAAAAGAACTATAAAAAAAAGATCTTCATGACCCAGAATACCATGATGGTATGATCACTCACCTAGAGCCAGACATCCCTGAATGCAAAGTCAAGTGGGACTTAGGAAGCATCACTACGAACAAAGCTAGCGGAGTTGTTGGAGTTCCAGTTAATCTATTTCAAATCGAAAAAGATGATGGTATTTCATATCCAAAAAGATGATTTTTCTATTTAAAAAAGAAAGTACTGCACTCAATACGCCAGGAAATCTGGAAAACTCAGTAGTGGCCATGTTATTGGAAAAGATCAGTTTTAATTCCAATCCCAAAGAAAGGCAATGCCAAAGAATGTTCGAAACACTGCACAATTGGACTCATTTCACATGCTGGCAAAGTAATGCTCAAAATTCTCTAAGCCATGCTTCAACAGTTCATGAACTGTGAACTTCCAGATGTTCAATCTGAATTTAGAAAAGGCAGAGGAACCAGAGATCACATTGCCAACATCCACTAGATCATTGAAAGAGCAAGAGAATTCCAGAAAAACATGTACTTTTTCTTTATTGACTCTGCCAAAGCCTTTGACTGTGTGGGTCACAACAAACTGGAAAATTCTTCAAGAGATGGTTATACCAGACCACCTGACCTGCCTCCTGAGAAATCTGTATGCAGCTCAAGAAGGAACAGTTAGAACTGGACATGGAACAACAGACTGGTTCCAAATCAGTAAAGGAGTATGTCAAGCCTGTATATTGTTACCCTACTTATTTAACTTATATGCAGAGTAGGTCATGCGAAATGATGGGCTGAATTAAGCACAAGCTGGAATCAAGACTTCCAGGAGAAATATCAATAACCTCAGATATGCATATGACACCACCTTACAGCAGAAAACGAAGAGGAACTAAAGAGCCTCTTGATGAAAGTGAAAGAGGAGAGTGGAAAGTTGGCTTAAGACTCAGCATTCAGATAACTTAAGATCATGACATCTGGCCCCATCACTTCATGACAAATAGATGGGAAAAAAATGGAAACAGTGAGAGACTTTTTTTCTTGGGCTCCAAAATCATTGCAGATGGTGCTTGCAGCCATGAAGACCTTCTCCTTGAAAGAGAAGCTATGTCCAACCTAGACAGAATATTAAAAACCAGAGACATTGCTTTACATACAAAAGTCCATCTGGTCAAAGCTGTGGTTTTTCCAGTAGTCATATATGGATGTGAGAGTTGGATAATAAAGAAAGCTGAGCACTGAAGAATTGATGCTTTTTAAGTGTGGTGTTGGAGAAAACTCTTGAGAGTCCCTTGGACTGCAAGCAGATTCAACCAGTGTATCCTATAGGAAATCAGTCCTGATTATGCACTGGAAAGAGTGATGCTTAAGCTGAATCTCAAATACTTCGGCCACCTGATACAAAGAACCAATTCTTTGGAAAAGACCAGCTGCTGGGAAAGACTGAAGGCAGAAGGAGGGGACGACCGTGGATGAGATGATTGGATGGCCTCACTTACTGAATGGACATGAGTTTGGGTAGGCTCCAGGAGTTGGTGATTGACTGGGAAGTCTTACATGCTGCAGTCCATGGGGTTGCAAAGAGTTGGACACAACTGAGCAACTGAAATGAACTGAATGAGCTGAATGGTCTAGTGGTTTTCCCTACTTTTTTCAATTTAAGTTTGAATTTGGCAATAAGTAGTTCATGATCTGTGCCACAGTCAGCTCCCAGTCTTAGTTTTTCTAACTGTGTAGAGATTCTTCATCTTTGGCTGCAGACAATATAATCAATCTGATTTTCATATTGACCATCTGGTGATGTCCATGTATAGCGTCTCCTCTTGTGTTATTGGATGAAGTGTTTACTGTGACCTGTCCATTCTCTTTGCAATTTCTGTTAGGCTTTGACCTGGTTGGTTTTGTACTCCAAGGCCAAATTTTCCTGTTACTGGAGGTATCTCTTGACTTCCTACTTTTGCATTCCAGTCCCCTGTAATGAAAAGAACATCTTTTGGGAGCATTAGTTCTAGAAGGTCTTGTACATCTTCATAAAAATTGTTCATCTTCAACATCTTTAGCATTACTGGTTGGGGCATAGACTTGGGTTACTGTGAAATTGAATGAATTGCCAAGAGAGCTGAGAAGTGACCTCTAGGGCCAGCGAGTGAATTCATCCTTCCTAAGGGAGAAGTTTGGCTGGTTTGACTCCAAGATGGCAGAGTAGAAGGATGTGTGCTCATCTTCTCCTGAGAGAACTCCAAAATTACAACTGACTGCAGAATAACCATTGACAGGAAAATGTTCGATCCCACCAAAAAAAGATACCCTACATCCAAGGGCAAAGGAGAAGCCCCAGAAAGATGGGAGGAGGGGCAAAATTGCAGTTAGAGTCAAACCCCATTCCTGCCAGAGACGCTTGGAGGGCTCAAACAAACCTTGTGCACACCAGGACCCAGAGACCCCCAGAGACTGAACCAGAACTGTGTTTGAGTGTCTCCTGGAGGTACGGGTCAGCAGTGGACTGCTGCAGGGGTAGAGACTCTGGGTGTAATAGACCTGGGTATGGCCTAAGCCCTCTTGGAGGAGGTTGTCATTAACCCCACCATAGAGCCTCTAGACCTTACACAGGAGTGGGGTAACAGACTCTTGGAGGGCACAAACAAAAGTCTGTGCAGTGGCAGCCTCCAAATTAAAATGTCCAGACCAAACTTCTACACCTTTTTTTTTGCTGGTTGGTTGGTTTAAATTAATTGATATATTTTTGGCTGTTCTGTGTCTTTGTTATTGGACTCAGGCTTTCTTTAGTTGTTGTGAGCAGGGCATACTCTCTTGTTGAGGTGCACAGACTTCTAATTGCAGTGACTGTCTTGTTGTGGAGCAAAGGCTCATTAGTTGTGACACATGGGCTTAATTTTCTAATGGCGTGTGGAATATTCCCAGACCAGGGATCAAACCTATGTCCCTTGCTTTGGCAGCTGGATTCTCAAACACTGGACTGCCAGGGAAGCTTTGATGCCACATTCTTCACATTTACCTCCTTGACATCTCTAGTAGGACATCTCATAGAAGTCTCAAAGTCAGCATATCTAAAACTTGGTTCCATATCCTCCCACACGGGGAACACCAATCATTACCCCCATCTCAGTTGATAGCAACTCCATCAGTCTGGCAGCTGAAGCCAAAATATTTTGGAATAATCTTTGCCCCTTCTCTTTTTCTCATCCAATCATTAAATAAATTCTCTTGGATATATCTTAAAATATATCTAGAATCTAAGTACCTCTCATCCACTTTTTTGTTCCTGCTGTCACATTTTGTTGCTACCACTGAGATAACTCACCACCGTTTCTCATCTGCACCATTTCCATAGCCTCTCATGTGGTCTCCCTCTTTCCACCATTACTATCAAGTATATTCTTCATATAGTGGCTTAGGCAATTCTGTTAAATTGTCGATCATATTGTGTCACTCACCTCTTACCTCTGTAGTGGAGTCCTATTACCCTCAAAATAACATCCAGAATCTTTACTCTATGGCCTGTGAGTCTTCCCTTGATTTAGCCCCTGTTTTCTTCTATGAGCTTAGTTCCTGCCAGCCTCCCCTTTGTCCATTCCTTCCTTGAACATGAAAACCCACTTGATCTCTGATGTTGATTGTGCTATTGTCTCTGCTTAGAACTGTCTTCCTTCAGATATTTGCGTAGCTTGCTCACACATTTTATTTAGACCTCTGCTCAAATTTCACCTTCTCAAATAGATACTACATCTCACTGCTAACTATTGTTAGTGCTAACTGCAATAGTACCTTGTCTCCCTCCATCTCTTATGTGGCTTTATTTTTATTCATTATACTTACAGTGCCTGATTGTTATGAATTTTTATCTCTCTTTTAGTCTGCTTTCCCAACTAGAACATAAATGTCATGAGGACATAGCCTTTCTCTAATTTCCTGAGTCCTAGATCCATGCTTAGAATCCAAAAGGTGATTACTAAACATCTAAAGGAAAGAAAGAATGAAGGGGCCCTGTACAAATGCACTATATACATACTGCTATAGTCTTTTCTAAAATAAAATTGTAATAGTCTTTTTGGATTGGACTGAATGACCAGTTTTCTTTGATATTTGATGTTAGTTTTAAGTTAGACCATGAAACAGCTACTAAAAAATGTGAGAATCAATGATGGAAGAGAAAATAAAAGTTCATCTGCATCAGTTATCACCTTCTAGCCTGCACTGCACTTAGGCAGCGTCCATCTTTATTGAATATTTGTCTCATTTTTACAGCTCTCAGCATTTCACCACCTCGACAGGACTCCGTATCCAACATTTAATTATTCTGTCAGTTGAGCATCTAATTTTTTTTTAAGGCAAATCAGATTTAATCACTACATTTTAAGCTTATTTCTTCTTGGAGATCTTCTGATAAATAGAAAATTAATTTTGTGTCCAAAATGCTTAGGTAGATTAGCCTGACTATTCAGTACAGAAGTACATAGTAGGAACACTAATGCTCGTTGAATGTTGTTGATTGAATCATATGTAAACAAGAAAGAATTTTTTAAGCATTTCATTTAGTTTAGATTTTGTTGTTTTAAGTTTTTATCATTTCTTTCTGTTCATTTAATTATTTTTGCTTTACATGCTCTTTTTTCCTACCAAACACAGACATCAAATGTTCACATAGAAAATGAACACTAACTTTAAAATAATCATCCAAAGTTTTGCATGTCAAGGTAATAGATCATCTCAGTGTCATGTTATAGTTTTAGATAATAGCTTTTCTGCTTGGCTCTGGAGACCCTCAACATAAATCTACTTGAGGATGGGTTAGAATGAAGTTGACAGGGCAAGTAGAAGAGGAACACAGGAGGAAAATTATGTCTGGAAATTGATAGTCACTTTCTATGTATGTTTGTCACCTTGGAAAAGACTGAGGGGAGGATGGTATCTCTTTATAATTCATTTTTTTTATAATGTGTTAAGATGAACCCAAATAAATGATCAGCCATAACGGTGAGAGTAGGGCTACCGTTGGGGATTGCATTGCTAAAGTCAGTCACAGAGGCCTACTTCCAGGATAGGAAAGTCTAATCCAGTATTTTTCGTTGAATGGTGTGTGGTTTACTTTTGATAAGTAGTAAATACACTAAAATAAAAATAATACATATTGTAAAAAAGTAAAACTATGGGTTTTGTAAAAACGAAACCAAAACACCATGATGCCACCATCTAGATAGAATTGTTACTGTCTTTGTACTTCCTTCCTGTCTTTCTTCTATGCATATTTTAACATAATAATGAGAGTAGTATTATCCTCTATAATTATGGATCATGACTTTAGATTACTATTACTGTATGCACTCAGTCCTTAAAATTTTAATTTTAATAATCACGTAATATCTTATATTTTATCAAGGTGTATTAATTTGTCTAGCCATTTACTTATTGGGAATATTTTGGTTACTTTTAACATTCAGTGTTAAACTTTTTTGCACAAAACCTTTCAATTATTTGGGAGGAGAAGTTTCTTTTTAAAACGAAGACTGTAAGGCAAATGTTCTGAAAACTTGTCTTCTTACGAGTAGTGAATATTTTGGTCTCATGCAGTCTTGTAATTTTATTTTAGATTGCCAATTTGAATATATAAATTGCTATTTGAATCTTATTATTTTTGTGATTCATTTAACTTTGCTTACTACCAGTGTTGAACATTTTCTCATGTTTACTAGCATTTGTGTTACTTCTTTGGAGACGTTTTCATATAATATGTCAGTTTATTTGGGTTTTAGTATTTATATTCCTCCATAAATAGTTTCTCCAGTCAAGATAAGACTGGTTCACCATCCATTTCATTTTCTTGTTTATCAGTTTAACTCAGTACTATAGAATGCTAAAGAAATGTTTAAGTCCATGTAGCATACAGTGGCTTTAAAAATATTCTTTTTTAAGCCCTATTCAAACATTTTCTAAATAAAATACTAAGAATCTTTTTATTTATAGGCAATGCTTTATAACCTAGATTTATTTTATAAGATAAAATTTTTTTGTATTTGCTGTTTGAAATCAAGTAAAACATGGTTCTCTGTTCATACTTTATATATTTTCTTAATTCACACCTTGGTCACACACACATGCACACACACATACACACAAATTTCCCATTTATTTACTTATCTTACTTTTTAGAAAAGGATAAAAATTAAAATAGTAGTCGTATAAATGTCATGCTTAATATAAAATATATGTGTTTAGTTCTTTCTTTTAAATGAAGGGATGTGATATTTTGAAAGGAGAGAGTGAATAAAGATGAGGATGTTGAAATTTTGGAGAATTAGAGAATAGAAAGTTTTTGTCTTGTTTCTATATGTTAAATATGTAAGTTGAATATTTCTGTGGCTGAGCATTTTTAATAGAAAATCCTCTTTGAGCTATTGTAAAATTAAAAATCTTGTTCTAAATTAGGAGGATACAGATACAATGAGTACCATAGAGAATTATCAAGAGGAACCCCCAGAGAATAACTGAGCAACTCGTGACCCAGCTGTGGGACCCCCAACTTCTCTGTCAACTATGAACACAAACGCAAAAAGAAAATACATGTGTGTGAAGAAATTTATATCTTATATTTACAGTAGCATTTCCTTTCCTACAGATTTAGTAATCAAATCTAGGCTGGCAAATAAAGAAGGATATCCATTTTATGAATCAGTTCTGATGTTCTCGATTAAGGACTGCAAATACTTAACCCCTTACAGAGGATTACAGATCTAACAATGGGTGGATCCAGATTCAAACCCAGGTCTGACCCCAAGAATCATGGTCTTTAACAAATCCAAGGTGTTTTTATCATAAGTCCTATTCTATCATACAAGTCATCAAGGAAACAGAGGAAAAAGGAAAGAAAAAAAGATTATCCTATTATCCTAAAGTAAGCAGCTGAAGAGTATAAAGAATCAAAACAGTAAATCACAGAACTAGAGTTTTTTTTTTTTTTTTTTTTTTTTTTTTTGTATGAGAGGAGACTTCCACTTAGAAGAGGGATAAATTGGCAGTAAAGCCATGGAGCAAAGGGTGAACTTTGTACATCCATAGGGATGTGATGTAATTGGTGGTCCCTTGAGTTCTCCAGTCTATAACTTAAATAGTACAGCATCCCATTATGGAAAAACCATGGCCATCTGGTCTTCCTGGCTCTGAGGTGCAACCTGCAATGTAATTTCAGAAATGCATTAGAGCTGGGAGACTGAATCTCAGGGAAAATCAAGTTTGGTCAGCTGACAAAGTTAATTTGGTGCTTCATCATTGTACTGGCCAGCTCTTGTCATAGAAGCATCTCAGTCCTTTGAAATTGTTCAGTCTGGGAAGAAAACAAAAAACACAGAAGCACGAAGATATGAAGGAGAGGCATACCTTTTCATCCCCCTAAATTTAAACAGCACTGTGTGTTTTCAAAACAATTAGATTAGGGATTTTTTTGTCTGTATTTTAAAAAAGAATAATGTCTACATCATTTCTGTTAGATAATGCTTATTATTATAGAATACAATAAGAGGGGCAAGGGTCAAAGTGTATTTTGCATATAAGTTTGATGCAAGGTCAAAAAGTCCAATTTTGAAAATGTCTTGCTCAACAAAATTTGTTCAGTGTAGCACAGCAGTACAATTAGATAGTTCAATTCATGCCATATATGCAGTTTCTAAAAAGAAAAGGGGAAACAAAGGGGAAAGAAGGAGGGGAGAGAGAAAATAAAAGGAAGGAGAATGAGAACAAGAAAGAAGGAAATTAGGGAGGGAAAGAGAATAAAAGAAAAAGGAAGAGTAGCATGATAATAATCAAAGAATGTTTAAATGGTATCAAGTCAACTGAGCTGTTTGTTATTTAAAAAGACATAATTTATTTTTTGCAAATTAGACTTTAAAAGAGTATTTTTGTCCTAAAGTGGTAAGTGTGCAAAAAGAAAATAGGTAGTCTCATCATCATTAATGTTGCTCCAGAAAGTCTCCTGAACTGTATCTGAATTATCCTTCAGGGTCACTCATTTCCCTTCCTTTCCTGCCTTACTGCAGCCCTTAAGGAAAACAGCTCTAGTGTTAAGAGAAAAGGATGTGTTTGTATGTTGAAAGTACGGGGAAGGGAAAGGAAAATATGCAAGAAAAATAAAACATTTCTGGTCCCTTTTGCACGAGGAAGACTCCAGGAGTGTTAAGAATCCTGTGAGACCCGCCACACCCAGGCTCTTGCTCCCTACTGCCCTGACTGCAGGGACTGAAGAATCGGGAGTCCACCCAGCAAAGGTGCAGAAAAAGTGAAAATTTTAGCTGCCTTTTCCTTCAGCACTGTGAACACCCTATTTTGGAAGGTAGTCTTGATTTACCTACTTCTGGATGAACCTGAGTTTCTAAAAGTCTACTAAGAATTTCAGGTCACTAATGGAAATAATTGAAGACTGACACGGTCAACCAGAAGAGAGAGAAAAAAAATGATAGTATCTATATATGCAGTGTGTCTCTGAGAGAACCAAACGAAGTATTGGCAGGAAGAGATATAATCAAGAAAAGAACTTAAAATCAAATGTTCAGTTCAGTCACTCAGTTGTGTCTTGACTCTTTGCGACCCCATGGACTGCAGCGCACCAGGCCTCCCTGTCCATCACCAACTCCCAGGGCTTGCTCAAACTCATGTCCATCGAATTGGTGATGCCATCCAACCATCTCTTCCTCTGTCGTCCCCTTCTCCTCCTGCCTTCAGTCTTTCCCAGCATCAGTGTCTTTTCCAATGAGCCAGTTCTTCGCATCAAGTGGCCAAAGTATTGGAGCTTCAGCTTCAAGATCAAATGAGACAGTGACTAATTATCTATACATGTTTTCCCATCAATTCTCTTCCCTTATTTCTATAAGTGGAACAATGGTCCACCCAGTGGCTGAAGCCGAAACATAGGAGCCATTCTAATTCCTCTCCTTCCCTGTCTCCAAGCCCCTCCCCTACCCCATTACCAAACATCAACAGATTCTTGCCACTCTACCTCAAAACCTTACAACTTACATGTCACCTGTCTAAATTGTTTCCCTGCTTCTACTCCTATTGATGGTCCAAAGTAATCCAAAAATCTGTGATGTCTAGGAATCAGAAACCCTTTCCAAACTTTTCTTTAAATTCCTGGATACATGTTCTGAAATTACCTGTGCATCCAGCTTCTTGCTTCTTTTATCTACATCATGTTAATGCAGATATGCTAAGACTTAATGCTATGTCTGGATACTGGAGAAGTAAGAAAAGATTTTTAAAACTAAATGAAAAAAAAAAAAACCACAACTGAGGAAACTACACATGTATGCATATATATACATATGTATGCCTCTGTGCTAGAGCTTCCCTGGTAGCTTAGCTGGTAAGGCATCTGCCTGCGATGCAGGAGATCCTGGTTTGATTCCTGGGTCAGGGAAGATCCCCTGGAGAAGGGATAGGCTACCCACTCTAGTATTTGTGGGCTTCCCTGGGGGCTCAGATGGTAAAGAATCTGCCTGCAATGCAGGAGGCCTGGGCTTGATTCCTGGGTTGGGAAGAATCCTGGAGAGGGCATGGCAACCCACTCCAGTATTCTTGCCTAGAGAATCCCCATGGACAGAGGAGTCTGGCAGTCTGCACTCCATGGGCTCACAAAGAGTCAGACATGATTGAGCGACTAAGTGCACAGCACATGTATCTGTCCATATATGTTTTTAAAGTGTGCATCCATATATATGTATTCTCATATATATATGTACACATATTTATATATATTTAAGTCTTGCAAATTGTAGCATTTTTGAGTATATAAAACCTGTAGTACTGATAAGAATACATGAAGGGTGTCATTGTAGGCTTTCTCAATGCTCTTTCACTCTTTGTTCTGTTATTGAGTTGACTACTTAAGACTTTAACTCATTAGTGAGCACATCCCCTGAGTTCCACCCCCCCACCCCCCGCCCTGACCCCAGGTGGAGCCCTGATTTCATCACACTGTTTGCAGAAGGCAGCTTTGGTTATTCTCCAGGCTGGGTTTGCTTTGCTCACCAGTATGAAAAATTTAGAAAGAAAATAACTCCAGTTCATCCTTGTATAATTCAAATAGTATTTTAGAACATTATGTTAATCATAGAAACTGCTGAATTAAATATGAAACTGAAGAGATTTCTAACAGAAACTTCTTGAAATACTTAACTGAGGCTTTTCAGCTTTCACAAAAATTCTACACCCTGCTTTTAGAGCCCTGATAGGTAATAGGGTTGATGCCAGATGAAAGAATGTAAGTGTAATTTATTCATCAGGTCTAACAGTACCTCAAAATCTATGTGACAAATATTTCTTGTATTGCAAAATATTATCTTATTACTGGGAAAAAAAGGAATCCAGAGGCAACATTGATTATACTTTCTGTATAGAAATATTCTGTTAATATATTGGGCTTTCCTGGTGGTTCAGTGGTAAAGAATCTGCCTGCCAATGCAGGGGACACAGGTTCGATCCCTGGTCCAAGAAGATTCCACATGCCATGGAGCCTTACAAATACTGAGGCCACATGCAGCAACTGCTGAAGCCCATGCTCCCTAGAGATTGTGCTCTGTGGCAAGAGAAGCCACAGCAAAGAGAAGCCTGTGACCGCAGCTAGAGGAAAGCCTGCCCAGCAACAAAGATAGCTCAGCGAAAAATAAATAAATGAAGTAAAAAATAATAGTTAATATAAAAATGGCATAAAGATAAGCATAGTGCTTTTTTTTTGGTAGTTGTTAAAGACACCATGCTAAGAATCAATGACAAATGAAAGCTGTCTAAGAAGAGTAACAAACGTAGGTTAATCTCCTGAAGCTCATACGAATTAATCAGTCTCTAGTCTTTTCCCAATACTATAAACATGATTAGAATTCACAAACAGAGCTTAAGTAGAATATAGTCATTTCTTTTTTCTATTTAAAAAAGATTTGGACTAGATCAGAGTTAGCTCTATCAGTGAAAAAAACTTTATATAATTCAATTCAGAGCAGCCAAATGAGACCTCCAAGGACAAAAAAAAAAAAAAAAAAAATCCAAATATGCAAATATGTGTAATTTCCCAGAGTGGTACAGGTATACACTTCAAGTAAAGGTTAAACAAAAATTATTCATTATCTCAAGTAAACCAGAACAATGCATTACTTTTCATAAACAGATTGCCTTCTTTTTAAAAAATGATGTATTTTGAGCCTCAACCTGATATGATTTATGGTACTAATATACTCTGTGAGAGGACAGAATAGTGCTGGTTATTCCCTAACATAACAGCATAAACTGTAGATTATTTAAATATGCAGAAATTGAATGATTTGCAGAGCCATAGCCATGCTCCTCTTGCATAACTGTTTGTAGTTAAGCAAAAAATAGCCTTCATTCTATTTTTACAGCTTTATTTTTGAGATGATCAGAAGGTGAGTTGAAGCACAGATAACATCATTTGGTTTATATAAAATATAAAAATGGTAAGTAATCTGATACAATTTCAAATTAAATTTAAGTCAAATAGCTATGGGGAAAGTCATTATTTTCTGTTTTTTGAACCTTGTCTAATAATCAAATCAATAAGGACTTTCTCTTTCTCCAACTGTTAGAAAACAACCATATCTCTTAAAGGAGAAAGGACATATTGAATATGATTCAGATTTCATTTATTAGGAACAAGTAAAATCTATTAGAACACATTATAGAGGTCACAAAACAGTCATTTCTCCAGTCTGGTGTTTGTAGAACCCTACTCAGCTTTCCTATGTCCAAAAAGTCTCCTTACTCTCTTTCCTGGTGGCCCCAGCACCCTAAGGTGAAATCAGTAAAAAAGAGAACCATTTAGGACAGAATTTGCTGAGGTTATCTCAATCCTGAGTTAGCTCATTGAACGCGTGGACCAGAAAAGCACTACCACCTGTTCCTCCTCCATGTAATAGTGCCCTGCCACTAAAATTGAATACCAGACTAGCAGCAGACTTTTCTCCTGGAGGAAGCTTGATGGAGACATAGAAATCTCAGACCCCACTCCAGACCTATGGAAGGTGAATCTGCATTTTCAAAAAATCCCAGACTGATTGATGTGTATGTTAATGTTTGAGAGGTGCTGCTGGAAGTTATTTAGTGCTAGTGGTAAAGAATCTTCCTGCCAATGTAGGAGACACAGGTTTGATCCCTGGATTGGCAGGGAGATCCCCTGGAGTAGGCAACCCTCTCCAGTGTTCTTTCCTGGAAAATCCCATGGATGGAGGAGCCTAGCAGCTCCTCTCAGGTAGCAAAGAGTCAGACATGGCTGAAGCAACTTAGCATGCATGGGCATGCTCAAGGCTATTTATGTAGTGACTTAGCACTCTTCCTGTAATAACCCTCATGTTTATTTGCTTTAAGTATTAAAGCTATGGATCATGTTCCTCTAATTTCAATTATGCCAGAACCAGATCTTCACATTCTGTTATGTCTTCAGTTCAGTTGCTCAGTCATGTCTGACTCATTGCGACCCCATGGACTGCAGTGAGTCAGGCTTCCCTGTCCATCACCAGCTTCCGGAGCTTGCTGAAACTCACGTCCATCAGGTCAGTGATGACATCCAACCATCTCGTTCTCTGTTGTCCTTTTCTCCTACCTTCAATCTTTCCCAGCATCAGGGCCTTTACCATTGAGTCAGATCTTCACATCAGGTGGCCAAAGTACTGGCGTTTCAACATTAGCATGAGTCCTTCAGATGAATATTCAGGACTGATTTTCTTTAGGATTGACTGATTTGATCTCCTTGCAATCCAAGGGACTCTCAAGAGTCTTCTCCAACACCACAGTGCAAAAGCATCAGTTTTTTTTTTTTTTTTTTTCAGCACTAAGCTTTCTTTATGGTCCAACTCTCACAACCATATATGACTGCTGAGAAAACCATATCTTTGACTATACAGACCTTTCTTGGCAAAGTAATCTCTCTGCTTTCTAGCATGCTATCTAGGTTGGTCATAGCTTTTCTTCCAAGGAGCAAGCGTCTTTTAATTTCATGGCTGCAGTCACCATCTGCAGTGATTTTGGAGCCCGCCACAATAAAGTCTATCAGTTTCCATTGTTTCCCCAGCTATTTGCCATGAAGTGATGGGGCCAGATACCATGATCTTAGTTTTTTGAATGCTGAGTTTTAAACCAGCTTTTGCACTCTCTTCTTTCACTTTAATCAAGAGGCTCTTTAGTTCCTCTTCACTTTCTGCCACGAGGGTGGTGACATCTGCATATCTGAGGTTATTGATATTTCTCCTGGCAATCTTGATTCCAGCTTGTGCTTCATCCATCCCAGCATTTCCCATGATGTACTCTGCATAGAAGTTAAATAAGCAGGGTGACAGTATATAGCCTTAATGTACTCCTTTCCCAATTTGGAACCAGTCCATTGTTCCATGTCTGTTTCTAACTGTTGCTTCTTGACCTGCATAGAGATTTTTCAGGAGGCAGGTCAGGTGGTCTGGTGATCCTGCTCTTGAAGAATTTTCCACAGTTTGATGTGATGCACACACTCAGAGGCTTTGGCATAGTCAGTAAAGCAGAAGTAGATGTTTTTCTGGAATTCTCTTGCTTTTTTAGGATCTAATGGATGTTGGCAATTTGATCTCTGGTTCCTCTGCCTTTTCCAAATCCAGGTTGAGCAATTGGAAGTTAACACTTCATGTACTGTTGAAGTCTGACTTGAAGAATTTTGAGCATTACTTTGCTAGCGTGTGAGATGAGTGCGATTGTGTGGTAGTTTGAATATTCTTTGGCATTGCCTTTCTTTGGGGTTGAAGTGAAAACTGACCTTCTCCAGACCTGTGGCCACTGCTGAGTTTTCCAATTTTGTTGGCATACTGTGTGTAGCACTTTAACAGCATCATCTCTTAGGATTTGAATAGCTCAATTGGAATTCCGTCACCTCCACTACCTTTGTTCTTAGTGATACTTCGTAAGGCCCGCTTGGACTTTGCATTCCAGGATGTCTGGCTCTAAGTGAGTGATAGCATCATTGTGGTTATCTGGGTCATGAAGATCTTTTTTGTATAGTTCTTTGTATTCTGTTATGTCTTCAGTTCAGTTCAGTATAATTCAATCGCTCAGTTGTGTCCAACTCTCTGTGACCCCACAAATCGCAGCATGCCAGGCCTCCCTGTCCATCACCAACTCCTGGAGTTTGCCCAAACTCATGTCCATGAGTTGGTGATGCCATCCAGCCATCTCATCCTCTGTCATCCCCTTCTCCTCCTGCTGCCAATCCCTCCCAGCATCAGGGTCTTTTCCAATGAGTCAACTCTTCGCATGAGGTGGCCAAATTATTGGAGTTTCAGCTTCAGCATCAGTCCTTCCAATAAACACCCCGGACTTATCTCCTTCAAAATGGACTGGTGGGATCTCCTTGCAGTCCAAGGGACTCTCAAGAGTCTTCTCCAACACCACAGTTCAAAAGCATCAATTCTTTGGCACTCAGTTTTCTTCACAGTCCAACTGTCACATCCATACATGACCACTGGAGAAACCATAGCCTTGACTAGATGGACTTTGCTGACAAAGTAATATCTCTGCTTTTTAATATGCTATCTAGATTGGTCATAGCTTTCCATCCAAGGAGTAAGTGTCTTTTAGTTTCATGGCTGCAATCACCATCTGCAGTGATTTTGGAGCCCCCCAAAAATAAAGTCTGACACTCTTTCCACTGTTTCCCCATCTATTTCCCATGAAGTGATGGGACCAGATGCCATGATCTTAGTTTTCTGAATGTTGAGCTTTAAGCCAACTTTTTCACTCTCCTCTTTCACTTTCATCAAGAAGCTTTTTAGTTCCTCTTCACTTCCTGCCATAAGGGTGGTATCATTTGCATATCTGAGGTTATTGATATTTCTCCCAGCAATCTTGATTCCAACTTGTGCTTATTCCAGCCCATCGTTTCTCATGATGTACTCTGAATATAAGTTAAATAAGTAGGGTGACAATATACAGCCTTGACGTACCCCTTTTCCTATTTGGAACCAGTCTGTTGGTCCATGTCCAGTTCTATCTGCTGCTTCCTGACCTGTATATAGGTTTCTCAAGAGGCAAGTCAGGTGGTCTGGTATTCCCATCTCTTTCAGAATTTTCCACAGTTTATTGTAATCCACAGAGTCAAAGGCTTTAGCATAGTCAATAAGGCAGAAATAGATGTTTTTCTGGAACTCTCTTGCTTTTTCGATGATCCAGTAGATGTTGGCAATTTGATCTCGGGTTCCTCTGCCTTTTCTAAATTCAGCTTGAACATCTGGAAGTTCACGGTTCACGTATTGCTGAAGCCTGGCTTGGAGAATTTTGATCATTACTTTACTAGCATGTGAGATGAGTGCAATTGTATGGTAGTTTGAGCATTCTTTGGCATTCCCTCTCTTTGGGATTGAAATGAAAACCGCCCTTTTCCAGTCCTGTGGCCACTGCTGAGTTTTCCAAATTTGCTGGCATATTAAGTGCAGCACTTTCACAGCATCATCTTTCAGGATTTGAAATAGCTCAACTGGAATTCCATCTCCTCCACTAGCTTTTTTCATAGAGATCCTTTCTAAGGCCCACTTGACTTAGGTTATATTAATACCAGTTGGCATCACTATCTGGTTTTTGTGGTTTTTTTCTTGTTTTTATGTTATTGGCTCTATTCAGTGGACAGGTGTGTTTTACCTCACATGTGTCTGTTATTTCTAAAGTGCTTAAATCTAGTTTTACTTTTAATCATTTCCCATTAAATATAATTCTGAAGAATTAAATTATTTTCTCTATTAAGCCTTGAGAAAGAGGACTCAGGGATACTGGGAATAGGAAGTGACTTCATTCAATCAAGGCTACCAACCAAATGGCAGCAATGGATGTTAACATTAAATCCTTGAAATGATCAGTCTTCAGTCTTGGCACTTGTAAATCAGTCATTAGAACAACCCCACATAAAAGTATTTGTCATGTTCTGTTTGTGTGAAATTCTCAACTTATTTTAAAACAGGATTATTCATTTTTGCTGAGCACTAGCACTTTTTATAGTTAATGGTCTTATTTTTTAATAGTTTCTTCATATATGTGCTTATTTTTTAACTGAAGATTGTTCTGAGGCCTCAGTTTTCAAATATACTACTTATTTTGCTTTCTTAACCTGCATCTCTCCTTTAAGGTAGAAAAATCTATACTCCCCTTTCTGATTTTGCTCTGATTTTATGATCAGAAGGAAGCACTGTCAGTTTTAGCCTTTCTGACTCATTCTGATGGAAGATACTGCTGCCTGTCCCAGCCATGTTGCTTTCATTTCTGTTCTCCTTCTCATCCCCAAGTGTTAGTTTATTTTATAGCAGCCAACTATATATAAACAATATCAGTTAAAAATTTTAAATTTTTTCTAGACAACTTGAAGTTGCAAAAGTTGTGTGTTGGCTTTTCCCTGTCCCACCTCTTTTTTGTAGGTATTTGAGTATGTCTCACACAAGATTTAAACTGTCTGCGCACAGTGAAATCAATGAAAATTTGAAGTAATTTAGATTTTTCTAGAGTAATATGAGTATTTCAGTTTTGACATCTGGAAAAGCTTGAAATATTTAGAAATCACCTCAAATTCCTGGCTCCCTTTTTATCCCTACTGACAGATTCTTCTATAATAACTGCAATAGACCTGCAGAATATTTATAAAAGGCCTCTTAGACTTTTCCATGTAATGATTGTATCACCCTCCATGAATATTTCCCAGAATTTCACCAAATTCTTATTGTGGCTACAATAAGACTGCAGTTATTTAACTCATTATTTCTAATTAACCTATGCTTGAATTTCCATAGTAGTGAATCTCTTTAATATGACTCATTCCGTTAAAATACAAGTGATCTTGTAGACATAGAATTTGGTTCAGAAGTCACAACACGAGGCTTTTGGTCCTAAACCTGCAATTCAGTGACTGATGTCCTGGAAGAAACCACTCGAGCTCCATTATTTTTATGGCCATATTAACACTGACACTGAACTTAGAGGGATATTTTGAAAAGACATTAAATGCTTTTTAATAAGTTCTTCTGAATCAGTGTTTGAATTAATCCAGACTATTAACTGTTTTTGCTGCTTTTATTGCTTCCCATTTTCCTTTGTACCCTTTTGAAATGTGAGACAAACATGTTTTACTTGCTGTGTTGTGTAATTGTTGTAAAATGCTTTTCCTGACTGCTATGATAAAAGAGGAAGGATAGATCTGCCCTTTCATAATTTATCTGTATTCTATTGGTATTTTCAACAGTTTCAACAGTATTCAGTTTTCTTTGCTAACACAAGTTTCAAGATTTAAAACAAGGCTTAAGACGTTATTCTGCTATGTGTTGCCCTATTGAACAGACACAACTCTCTACGATGGGGAACCTAGATGGTGGCTTGCCTGTATGCTTGTTCTGTTAAAATGTGGGCAAGTCAGTCTGTCTTTTCCACCTGAAAATATTTGTATTTGGAAGAAAGAAAAAGCACTGGCACAGTTATTGTTATGGACAAAACTATATATAGTGACTTAGCAGCTTTACTTATTTTTATGCCAATAAAATGAGTTGTAAATTCAGCAGAATGCTTTTATAAAAGAAGAGTATTTAGAATGACTTTAGTAATCACTGGTCTGCTTATATAAATGCAGTTTATTCTCAAAGATGTCACCAGGATGTTGTTGGAAAATCAAAACCACAAAGTGGAATTCTGCTTCTTCTATCTTGTTTTTGAAAGGCATGGCTTACATATGGTAGGGGGAATCTTTTCAGTACTGTAATGTTCTAGAGATCTGTGTATAAATTGGTCTTTAGGCTTTTTCTTTTTTTAACATGAAAGGAAAGAAAGTCAGGTAAGTTCTAATACTGACGGTGACGTGTTTTACGTGCATACTGTCTCTAAATGTTACAGTCTACATTTAAAAAATACTGCAGAGTAGAACATTTTAAGTGTGAGTTTAAAGTTCTTGGTGTGGAAATAGAGCTATAAAAAATCTTATAGGAGATTTTTAAATTAAACTTTGCTATTAAAAAATTAGACTGAAAAGTAATTGATTTATTAGTTGTTATTTAATTCAGAAATGTTGGAAGAAAACTATATACTAATTATGCTCTCAGCAAGGTCAGTAACAGAAAGAAGTTTTAATTTTGGGGATTTATCCTCTAGAATTGGGGTGTCTGTTCTTGTAAATAAATAGATCATGGTCAAGGAAATCTGTGTAATAATTATTTAGAAATGCAGCAGATTTACTATTTAAATAAAATAAGACAAATTAATTTTGAGCAAGGGCTACATGGACATGGACATGTTTGTATCAAGGCCTACATAAATTCATTTTGAGCAAAAGCCGTATTAACAAACTCTTGAAGTTCTTTAAAAGTATTAATGTTTTGGTGGGTGAGATAAAGTGATTTCAGTATGAATGGTATTGGCATGTTTAGGAACCACATATGAATACATGTGTGGTTGTGATGAGATGGAAATTGGGAAAAGTCAAGACGAAAAATAAACTAAAAAGACTCTTTTAGAAAAAGGAACTAAAGAGCCTCTTGATGAGTGTGAAGGAAGAGAGTGAAAAAGCCAGCTTAAAACTCAGTATTCAAAAAACTAAGATCATGGCATCCAGCTCCAATACTTTATGGCAAATAGGAGGAGAAAAGGTGGAAGTAGTGATAGATTTTCTCTTCTTGGGCTCTAAAATTACTGCAGATAGTGACTGCAGCCATGAAATTAGAAGACAATTGCTTCTTGGCAGGAAAGCTATGACAAACCTAGACAGTGTGTTAATAAGCAAAGACATCACTTTGGTGATAAAGGTTCATATAGTCAAGGCTTTGTCTTTCCAGTAGTCATGTACGGATGTGAGTTCTGGAACACAAAGAAGGCATAGTGTCAAAGAATTGATGCTTTCAAGCTGTGGTGCTAGAGAACACTCTTGAGAGTCCCTTGGACAGCAAGGAGATCAAACCAATCAATCTTAAAGGAAATCAATCCTGAATACTCACTGGAAGGACTGATGCTAAAGTTGAAGCTCCAATAATTTGGCCACCTGATGCAAAGAGCTGACTCGTTAAAAAGAGCCCGATGCTGGGAAAGATTGAGGGCAAAAGGAGGAGGAGGTAACAGAGGATGAGATGGTTGGATGGCATCACTGACTCAATAGACGTGAGTTTGAGCAAACTCAGGGAAAAAGTGAAGGACAGGGAAGCCTGGCGTGATGCAGTCCATGGGGATCTCAAAGAGTTGGACACGACTTGGCAACTGAACAGCAATAACAACAAGAGAAAAAGATAAAAATGGGTATTTAAAAAACAAGAAAATAAAAACTGTGAGAAAAGCAAATTGACCATTTGAGTTTTTTTGAGGGTTTGGTAATGGAGCGTTAAGCTGTACTTAACTTTAAACAAGTTCCTGTACCTGAAAGATTGTTTCATTTTCTGTACAACATGGGATGTTGACCATTTAACTCATCATCATTCATAGGATAAGAGACAGACTAGGGAAAAAAAGGAGTACTAGGAAAGGTGCTGACTGGGAGTTAGGAGAATAGCATACAGTCTCAGTACAACCTGTGACTTTGAACATGGTGCTTCACCACTTTCTTCTTTCTGTAGGGACTGTACCTATCATAAGTGTGGGTACAAGCAATGGAGAGCCAGATATACACTGCTATAAGAAAATGCAAATTTTTTTTTTTAACCTAGAAAGAACGTCCTCAAATATCTCAAGGTTAATGCAGTGGCTCAAAAGTGTCTGTAGGACAAGAGCAGAAAACAGAATTGTGATTGACTTTGATCAGATTTGATCTAGCGCCTGGCCAGATGGGTACATTGTCTGCCCTTACAAATGTCAAGAAAAGAACAGTGGCTTTTATTTTTATTTTTTTCTTTTTCATTTATTTTTATTAGTTGGAGGCTAAGTACTTCACAACGTTGCAGTGGGTTTTGTCATACATTGACATGAATCAGCCGTGGAGTTACATGTGTTCCCCATCCCGATCCCCCCTCCCACCTCCCTCTCCACCCGATTCCTCTGGGTCTTCCCAGTGCACCAGGCCCAAGCATTTGTCTCATGCATCCCACCTGGGCTGGTGATCTGTTTCCCTATAGATAATATACATGCTGAAGAAAAGAACAGTGGCTTTTAAATGGCCAATTAACATTGCCAACCACAAGGATCCAGTAGACCCTGACCTGGGGATTGTAAATGAGAGGTACCCAGAGTTATTCACACTCAAAGTTAAGGCATTCACACTCCCAGTCTATAGGCATCTGATACCAACTGAAATGAGTGGGCCAAACAGCAAGTCAAAGGGAACAGTGCTTCACAAGACTGCTCTCATTTCAAAACTGGACACAAGTTTAGAGGTCTCTAGGACCATCTCATTTCAGACCAGCTGGCTACAAATTCATAGTCCCCACAGATTCCTGTGGGTTCAGAAATTCACTAGAATAACTTAGAATTCAAATAAGTGCTATAGCTAAAATTACTATTTTATTATAGCAAAAGGATATAAACTAAAACCAGTCAAAGGAAGAAACATAAGGCAAAGTCAGGGAGCAGTCCAAACCCAGTGTTCCACTCATCTTCCCCAGTGGAGTATTGGAAGCTATTCCCTCCTCCTACTTATTCTGTGAGACTTCATAACTCAACAACTCAGAGTATTGGCAATTGGAAAGCTTCCTTCGGACTTGGTGCCCGGAGTTTTTATTGAGGTTAAATCACGTACTGCCATGCATGGTAACTTTTAATCTCTAACCCCTCCTGGAGATTCTGGATAATACTTACAGTTTCTGATTCCTCCAGAGGTAGAGATTGTGATTCCTAAGCCCACCGTATCACATTGTTAGACTATCTGGTGACCAAAGCCCCTAGGCAAACAGATACTCCTGTCAGACAGAGATCACTTCCCAGTAGCAAAGGGTAAGGGAAGGACCACTCTTGGGTTACAGTTAATCCTTCACTATTGCTATTTAGTCACTAACTCATGTCTGACTCTTTTGCGACTTCATGGACCATAGCCCACTAGGCTCCTCTGTCCATGGGATTTCTCAGGCAAGAATATTGGAGTGGGTTGTCATTTCCTTCTCCAGGGGGTCTTCCTGACGCAGGGATCGAACCCTTGTCTCCTGCATTGGCAGTCAGATTCTTTACTGCTGAGTCACTAGGGAAGCCAAATCCTTCACTACACAGAGGGGATTGAAATAAAGGTCTGGAGCAGCTCTCATGTATAATTCTGGCATTCAGATACTTCACCAATTTATAGTGTTAGATTCCTGCTTAATTTAGAACAGCCCTCTCCATGACACTGCTATAATTTTTTTTGACCTTGAACTTTTTCTACCACTCACATCTTCCCCTGTGGTGCAATCAAGCATCTTCCAACACCACCAGCCTAGAGGAGTGTAAAGCATTCTTAGCACCAGAAAACAACGGTCATTTCACCAGAGCATTTCTGCATTGGGCCATGCCTGCTAAAGGTGAAGATGAATCCTCATTCATCTGGCCATGCCCCAGCATTCTGCATTAGTCCTGGACTCTGGGACTAAGACTCCATGAGCTGAGCACACAGGCTGCTGGAATGATCTCTTACCAACTCAGACAGCTGGGCTATAGCTGTGTTGGCTCTTCTCGGTGCCTACAGCATTGCTCTGCCTCAGATATCATCCTGCTGTTGATGCTCTTTTCTTGCTATTACAGAAACCTCCACCTGGGGAGCTGCCAGATGTCTTACCAGATTATTCAATGGTCATTTCATTTGCCACATAACTGTCCTGTCTGGTCCATTGACACATTAAAATTTTTTAGTCAAAACCCTAAGTAGGAAGAAGAAAGACCTCTGATTCTCTACATTATTTTCTTGTGATTCCTACAAACAAACAAACAAACAAAAATTTCCCTTTGGTAAAACTGAGACCCAAAGAGTTAAGTGATTGGGTGAAAGCCCCAGAGGTGGTGAGTGGCCACACCAGAAGAGGAATCAAAGTACTATGACTTCTTTGCCAGCTTCCCCAGGCTGCCTGCCAAAAAGAGTTGAATCCAACCATCTTTGCTGGGTGAAATTTTCTGCCAGCAGGGGCTCGTGAAGCATCAAATCAACAACCTCTAAATGACAGTTTTCACTGGCTGTGTGCACCAGGGTCAAAAATCCCTGAGGAAGGAGACCTCTCTCTTTATGACTCTGGATCTGTAAACCTTTCTCTAGATCAGTGATCTAATTTAATTTTTTAAGTGTTAAACTCTTGAACCCTTTCCATTTTATAAAGTTACTGGGTCCGGCTCTATCCGTCTGCTTTACCCATGATGGAATTATAGTTTTTGATCAGTTAAAGGGGCTAGCTCTCATTTTACAGCTGAGAAAAGGAAGTGGAGAGAGAGAGACAGCAACTGTACCTAATTAGTGAGAGAGCCGGAGTGAGAGCCCAGATCCCTTTTCTCTCTACCCACTATATTCTAGGGGCATGTTTTTAATCTTCTGCCTAGAGAAGGAGAAAGAAAACAGAAATCAAGCTTAGCAGAGACTCCCCATCCCTCCTATGCCCACCAGCGACCCAGTAGTCATTCTTCTTTTTTCACTCTAACAAATGCTTAAAGACTCCAGTTCCAAGAAACCTATGACCACATGACTAAGTTCTGAAAATGAGAAGTAAATAGAATTCGAATGTTTTTTTAAGTGGAGCAGGCCCTTCTTGGTCCGTTCCTCCTTTCTGTTACCTGTAATGTAGATGTGTGATTGAAGCGGTAGCAGTCATTAGTGTTGTGGGAAATAGACAGCATCAGACAGGAAGAAGCTGGGGTCTGACACTGAGAAGATGCCATACCTTGTATGTGTGTGTGTGTGTGTGTGTGTGTGTGTGTGTGTGTGTGTGTGTGTGTGTGTGTGTGAGAGAGAGAGAGAGAGAGAGAGAGAGAGACATTTTCATCTTAAATCTGAAATTGAATTTTTGGCAGTCGGTCAGTTGTATCCGACTCTTTGCGACCCATGGACTGTAAAGTCCATGAAAAATCCTCCAGGCCAGAATACTGGAGTGGGAAGCCTTTCCCTTCTCCAGGGGATCTTCTCAACCCAGGGATCAAACCAAGGTCACCTACATTGCAGGCAGATTCTTTACCAGCTGAGCCATAAGGGAAGCCCAAGAATACTGGAGTGGGTAGTCTATCCCTTCTCCAGTGGATCTTCCTGACCCAGGAATCGAACTGGGGTCTCCTGCATTGCAGGCAGATTCTTCACCAACTGAGCCATCAGGGAAGCTAATCTGAAATTAACTTACTCTTATTTGGGTTTTCTGATACACACAGCCAAACCTATCCAACTAAATTTCTAGGATTAAGGTAAATCTAAAAGACAAGGTAGATCTAAAGCTTGAATGGGCTTTATTATTATTTGTCTTTTGTTTCCTAAGTAACACTTAGTATCTCCTGTTCAGAAATATATTTCTTTCAGTTCAATCCTACCTCTCATTTTGTGTTACTCATCATCTACAACCCATGTTCACACTGAATAATTTATGATTTTGTCTTAGTATTTGTTTCCCAAAGGTATAAATTATCCAATAGTTGTAATCTCCTTGATTTCAAGATCCAACTGCTTCTTAGAGTTATTTATAGTTTCTAACTCAGTACTACTGCATAAGCCTGTCAGTAAATACTTAAGAGCATTGTATTGTTCAGTTGTTAAGTCATGTCCAAATCTTTGTGACCTCATGGACTGCAGCTTGCCTGGCTTTCCTGTCCTTCAGAGCATTGTATTAAATGAATCAGTAATGCTTGTTATCAATGTAAATTATTCATAGTAGTTAAAACCACTCATGTGTGTGTATGTGTAAGTACGTGCTGCTCACGAAGTTGAGGCAGGTTATTAAATATCCGTATTTTACATAGAAGGGAACAGAATCAGAGGAGTTCATAATCTGCAAATAGCCTTCCTAGGATGCTCTGAAAGAGAGAGAACTAGAAGCAAACCCCAGCATTTATGACACTCAGATTTCTCCACTGCACCCTGCTGTCTTAAATTTACAAATAATGTTTTATGTATTCTCAGATGGGGTCCCTACTATCTGGATCTAAACATTAAAAACAGTAATGTGATCACTCCTTCATATTAGCAGATAATTATCCCCTCCCTTTACTGTGTTTCACGTCCCAGAGACGGTGGCAGAGTGAGTTAGCCAAACACAGCACACATGCTTCCCCCACCCCTAGCATGAAGCTAGCACTAGAAAGTGATGACCAGCTTCTCTCCTTGCCTATGATACCATTCATTCTCACACTTAAGTGGTCTGGGGTCCACTCACAGTAGACATTAATGCCAATCAGTGACTATTTTATATAGTCAGAGACTGTGAATCTAGGTGATTTGAAGACCATATAGAAATGTGCTTCTTCTCCCTACCTAATTATGGCCTCATATATTGTTAGCATTTAAACTCATAATTTCATTTTTTTGTTTTAGTGTTTGTATTAAGCTATTTCAGAACAGAAGTGGTTCCAAAGGAAAAATATCTGAAAAATACTCTTCAGTACTCCTCATCTCTGTGCTAATGAATGATCTATCAGACCTTCCTTTCCATTGGTTATGTTTTCAATAGTTTTTAAGGTTTTGGGTTTCCAAGTCTCAATTTTCAACTCTAGTCTTGAATTATCTATAGTAATATTTTCTTCTTTGTTATGAATCTACATATCTTACCATCCACTCAGAATTAATCATAGCAGATGGTTCTGATCTCAAAAGTAAATATCCCATCTCTTTGTATTACTATCCATGGAGGAAGTGGGAGAAAGCAGATGAAATAGGCAAGATAATCTCAGATAATGCAGTAATTTTGTTCAGTGCATACCCTTTCTGAAAAAAAATATTATTAACTACATTTATTATCCTTAGATGAAAGTCTGAGTACTGAGGGAAAGGGAAGAGTCATGGAGTTCAAAGCATACATACTGAATTTTGTGATCTGAAATGCAGTATATCTCTGAGAACTTGCTTTTCCTTTAATAGTAGACAGCGGCAGTATGACCAAGAACAAAAAACCAACTCCAAGTATTCTTCTACAGTAATAGGGATGGTATTTCAAACCCAAAAAGCTGAGTCAATTATATATTATCAGTGTGGAAAAGTAGAAATTGCATGGTTATCTCCTGGAGTTTGAAAAGCTGAAGCTATTTTTCAGTATCCTGAAGTCTTGATGTCTTTGGTCATAGAGTGAGAAGATATGATGTTGAATTTAGGGGTTATTGACTCCTCACCAGACCCTAGCAAGTGTGGGAAAAGCATTTGCAGTGGGCCCTGGTGACCTATTGTGGCAAACAATTGCAACATCTTAGTGACTTACCACCTGAAACTCTGTCACCCCTGTCATAGTCCAGTGAGGACTGGTGTGAGGTTCAGCTCTACAGTTGAACAGGAGCCCATGTATCTTTGATCTAGTGACCCTACCATTGCCCATGGTGTATAGAGCTCTTCTAATGCTTCAAGAAAAGAAAGGATGGAGAACATGGAAGATTCTACAGGGAGTTTGTAGGCTAGACACACACGTGGATTATCTGTTTCTGTCCACCTGCCCATTTGCCAGACTTTAGTCTTAACACACACCTAACTGTAAGGAAGGCTAGAAAATGTGCTCTACTTGTGAGCCCAGGAGGGAAAAAAAGAAGAGTTTTGGTGAACAGCTTGCCAGAATACTTATGAGCAGGGAAGGAGTCAGGATACAGAAAAGGAGGAAAAGGTAAAGGTATAATAAATAAGCAAACAATCGACTGATTAAGACAGTAGGAGGTAAGATAAGAAGGCATTGGTGGAGGTGTTGCCTTTAAATAAAGAGGAAAGGATCACATCCTCTGGGACTAGAGAGAGGTCGTATAAGTTCTAATGGGCACTTTATGGAGGACTCCACAGCTACAACATTTTATTCTAATCTCCAGAGGAACTCATGAAACAGACAGCACATCCAAAAGCAAGATCACCAAATGGAGTGGAGTCTGTGTGTTGCATAAAGGCATCCTGCTAAGAAAGCAAGAAGGGATGAGAGTCAGCTATTGGTCAGATCTCTAAACTGTGTGCATCCTCCCAGAAGAGGGGTGCATTTTCCTTAACACAAACTCACTTTGTGCCTGCTTCTGCTAAGTCGCTTCAGTCATGTTCGACTCTGTGCGACCCCATAGATGGCAGCCCACCAGGCTCCTCCATCCCTGGGGTTCTCCAGGCAAGTATACTGGAGTGGGTTGCCATTTCCTTCTCCAATGCATGCATGCATGCTAGGTCGCTTCAGTTGTGTCTGACTCTGTGCAACCCCATGGATGGCAGCCCACCAGGTTCCTCTGTCCACGGAATTCTCTAGGCAAGAATACTGGAGTGAGTTGCCATTTCCTTTTGCCTGAGGGGCTAGCAATCACCTGGAGAGAAGGCACCTTTTCCTAAATTCACACAAAGGTACCATATGGGTTAACAGTGTCCCCATTCAAAATTTGGGGTGACCTGTACAGACTTAAGCAGATTTATGAGAAGCATGCCTCCCCTGTTTGTGGGTCTGGGAACATTCTGGAAGGAACATTGGAGAAGGGTCATGATGTTCTCAGATCTGGGTCCTTACATTATAGCTTTGCTATTTTATTTGAGTATTCCTTTTTCCAGTTTTACAGACAGACTGTGGAACAATTCTGTCATGTACAAGGATTTTAAAGACTTATTTTGAGGAGGCTGTTTGTTCTTCTTAAAACCTTGCCTTTGTTGCTAGTTACTGCTAGGATCTCGTAGCCACACGGATTTTGCTAGCAATGGAAAATTTTTAGTGCTGGAAGTGAATAGAAGTGAATGGAAGTGAATAGATCTCTGCGATGACCTAGAGGAGTAGGGTGAGAGGAGAGAGGGAGACTCAGGAGGGACAGGACAGGTATGACTGAGTCATGTTATACGGCAGGAACCAAGCACCAAGTTGTAAATCAGTTTCCCTCCAATTAAATAAAGAAGTAGATCAAACTTTGCCCCTAACTAGGTGACCTTGAGAGTCTTTGCACATCTTGGACCCTGCCTTGCCTCGACTCTCATTGTGTTAGTGCTGACAGTTCCTTGAGAAGATGATTACCAATGTCCCCTTCAGTTCTGACATTTCTAGATTCTAGGGGATGTAGCAAGCATGACAGTTTAGACAAAGGTATTTTCATATAAAAACTTAGGAAACCCGTAAGTATACAACCTTGCATGTATAAGTTTTGATGAAAATAAATAAAACAGCTTATTTAGAATACAAAAATAAAATACCTTTGTAAAACTTACATAAACTACTTAGCATGATTATAAGCAGATAAAATGAAATAAATATACAGCATGAAGTTTAGTCTGTGAATATATGTGTGTGTATATATATACAATATATATTAAAACAGTGTTTATGGTACAGTAAACACAGTATAGGTATATGCCACTGTTTTTATTACTACTACTACTATTATTAACATTCTTTCCTCACTGGGACCACTGTTACAATATAAGCACTCCAACTGTAATAAAAAAAAAATTCGTCAGGACTCTTAGTGGAGTTTGGAATGTATTTCTTCATTCTGATGTGGATTTGACCTTCTACAAGGGCATTAGTGAGCCCTTACTGAAATTTTCCCTTTGGAAAAACCATTTAGAATGACAAAGAATATTAAAACAGCATGGGTTTCCAGGAAAGATAGTCTATTTATGTTTTAGTCGTACCATATATATTTGCTGTTTTCAGATATGTGCTTCAAGTCCTTGAACCTCTTCACTGGTCACCTTTGTCTCTCATTTCTTATTCCTTAATAGCAGTCCTAATCAAGCCTTCAGTAATTGATTGTGTTGTTAAACATCTTTAAGGGGGTTACTGTCTTATCCCTGATTACATGACCAAAACATATCATCAAATATTTATTGTATCATCATTATTAAGATATATAATCCCTATACAGAGAATTTTTAAGCTACCCTAGTAGATTTTGAAAGGTTTCAAGGCTAACCAACTCCACAACAAAATTTAGCATAGAAGCTATTCATCTCAGGAAAGTAAATGAGGGCAGTATTTGCATCGTGAATCTGAATGGTGGGTGGCTGAAGCATGGGTGATTAGTAATAGTGTCTAGCTAACATCACCAAATGAGTTATGATGTAGTGAAATTCAGGATAAAAAAATATTCAAGCTAAAAGCAAAGGAAAAGATCAAATAGTAAGAAACTTTTCTTTTCACACTAGGAAAATGAAACTCAGCATAAATGACCTTCTAAAGAGAACATAGCTATTTAGTATCAAAACCTGGACTTAGGGGACCCTTTTCCCCTAAGTCTGACCTTGTCAGGCTTTCTATTTTATGTACCTCCAAGAAAATATGCAGAATCCTGGGCTACTCCCAGCTGAACCTGCCAGTGGGACCTGGAAATAGTCAAAACCCTCTGGGCCTTCCATCCTCATCTATAAAATGGTAAGGCTGGACCAGACAAAAGATAAGATCCCTTTTAGCCCCAAATTGCTCTGCCTTCCTGCCATGGTTCATTTTTCTTGGTAATAGAAACCAGATCGTTTTCTCTGTCACAATTTAAACTTATAATTTCAGAACTATGGATATGAAGCTCTTAATCATCAAGGCATTTTTTTCTAAACACTTAAGCTGATGCAATTTTCAGAAATGCAGAAAACAAATTTTGCAATCAGTTTTCCCAATGATTGAAAAGAAGGCAAAAAGACAGATAGGAGAGACATAATTATATGGTACATTTAGTCAACAACTGTGCAGATAAAATGTCAAAAAGTAAGGGCCTCTATCAGGCATTTTAATAGTACCCTGACTCCCCATGTTATGGATTTGTTTTTTTCTCCATGAGTTCTGTTTATTAGGAGCATGACCTCCCATCACTGGCCTAGATTCTAATCCTGGCCTTTCTACCTATAAATAATAAGACTTTGAGGAAGTGATGTCTCTAAATCTCAGTTTTCTCATTTGTGAAATGGGAATAAGAAAGGTACTTCCTCCATAGTGGTTAAGGAAATAACAATATTAAGGAAATAACAATGTTAAGGAAGTGACAATAATGTATATGAAATTTGGCAACATATTTAAGGTAGTAAACACACCGTATTCTTTCTGAATAGTTAGTTCCTATGCTGTTCAGTTCAGTTCAGTTCAGTCGCTCAGTCGTGTCTGACTCTTTGCGACCCCATGAATCACAGCACGCCAGGCCTCCCTGTCTATCACCAACTCCCGGAGTTTACTCAAACCCATGCCCATTGAGTCGGTGATGCCATCCAGCCATCTCATCCTCTGTCGTCCCCTTCTCCTCCTGCCCCCAATCCCTCCCAGCATCAGGGCTTTTTCCAATGAATCAACTCTTCGCATCAGGTGGCCGAAATACTGGAGTTTCAGCTTCAGCATCAGTCCTTCCAGTGAACACCCAGGACTGATCTCCTTTAGGATGGACTGGTTGGATCTCCTTGCAGTCCAAGGGACTCTCAAGAGTCTTCTCCAACACCACAGTTCAGAAGCATCAATTTTTTGGCGCTCATCTTTCTTTGTAGCCCAACTGTCACATCCATACATGACCACTGGAAAAACCATAGCCTTGACCAGACGGACCTTTGTTGGCAAAGTAATGTCTCTGCTTTTTAATATGCTATCTAGGTTGGTCATCACTTTCCTTCCAAGGAGTAAGCATCTTTTAATTTCATGGCTGCAGTCACCATCTGCAGTAAGTTGTTAAATAATTTGAGCATTGTTCCCTGTCTGTAATGAGGAGGGATTGGGAAGAAAGACAGCATTACCAAGCAGAGAAGTACTTGGTCTGGTGCCAGCTCATTGAGGATGTGCTTGGTAGGTAGTGCCTGGATGAACCCATGTTTGATAGCCCGAGCAAGGTTACCCTAAAGGATTGTTTCAGAATCAGTGCTCTTAAAACAAAACAAAATCAGTGCTCTTTTAGGAACCAATTTTATACAGATAATCTGCCTATTGTCTTCCTCCTTTATACACACACACACACACACACACACACACACACACACACACACACACACGTATACTTGTAGTTTTCTTTATGCTTGTAGTTTTCTTCTTTTCCCTTGCCTTTTATTACAGGGCTGGTATGAAGAAAAATAAGTATGTGAAATGAGGATGTATACCATTTTGTAAATTTAGATTTCATACTTGATTTTTATTGCTAATCCCTAAAACTCATAGCAAGTCTTCAATAAAAGATTTTTTGCCTTTTGCCTAAAAATTACTTTAAACCTATTCTTTATTTTTGCTTACCAAAGTATAAAACTATACTACCAGTAAAATTATCTTTTGTTTAGCCAACTGAGCTAATTTCTTGTATTCTTTTATAACATTCCTTTATGTCTTACCATTTGGTCATCATAAAAATGATCATGTAATTCATCACATAACTTTTATTAATTAATAGCATACAAGATAAAAGGCAGTGAAACACACAGTAACAACCATAGGCCTCCTTTCTGAGTTTTCTATCATTAAATAATACAGAAATGCCATTATGTGTTGAGTGATATACAAATACAAGTTTGTATGATAGACTTATATTTCAGTTAACTGAGCTATGCCAATACAATGCATAAAAAGCTTCTATTATGTGTATGGTTCAATGTTTAAAGTTACAGTTTCTATCTGATGTCTGAGAAATCTCAGGGGAGCTTGAGGGGATGGAGAACATGGGAACAGACAGGTCTCAGATATTGTGTAATGTTTTGTCATGGCACCAGGCTCTGGGAATCTTAGGCATGTTACCTTATGTAAATCTCACCACAGTATCATGAAGTGAGGGTTCTTATCTCTCTGAGTGCAGAAATCACTTTCCCCTTGGTCTCACTAGCAGTTATAAGCTGAGAAAGAATGGCAGAGTCCCTGTTGTTTCTGTTCTATCATGTATCTAGGATAAAGTAAAATTCAATATTTTATTGCCATTTACTTCATACCAGTGTATAGCTCAACTACTTGTCACTGAATTACCACATCTGGAGCCATTTCATCTTTTTGCTTACATTTTACTTTTATACACTGTTATTTAAAAAGAAAAAAAAAGGCTGCATTTCAGGAAGAAACCTGGGATTTTATTCAGACATAAAAATAGGCTAATAGCAATGACTGAAAGGGGAAGAGAAGCAAGCAATATTACCAGACCTATATTAAGAGTTACAGTGTTCTGTAACTCTTCAAGTCAGCAAAGAACTTGAGCATGTCATATTGTGAAATAGCATATGATAGAAAATACAATATGATGCTGTGATTGATTCCATTTACCATATGGTGTGTTGATATATCCTGTTTCCTTGGGGAGTGCACTTAGGATGAAAGGAGAAAGAAATCCTTCAAAAGTGTATTGAATAATCAGCTGAGTGTGAATGGATTTTGATGATACCAGCATGCACAGTGACTCCATGAGGATAATGAAATACCAGGCTCTTTAAATGCATGTTGTGCCATTCTGCAGCTATTGACATCACCCATATATGAATTATTTCAACAAGATGGAATCTCCAAGGATTATTCCGTGTATCCCAGGAACAATGTGGAAGAACCCAATGTCAAATGCCACTTGTTTATGAATTGCTGTTTTTATAATTATAACTCCTACAGCTTCACATTTTTATCTATAATCAGAGGGACAAGTAATGAATAGAAATCTCTTTCCATATGAAAGGAATCAGCAACATTGTCAAGAATATATTAAAATCATAATTATGGGATATTCATCTACTCCGAGGTTAGATGGAAAGAACACTGATTTAATCATCATGTGTAAAATTTAGTACAGAGAAGGCAATGGAATATGTGTGTGTGTGTTCAGTCGTGTCTGACTCTGCAAGCCCATGGACTATAGCCCACCCGGTTCCACTGTCCATGGGGTTTCCCAGGCAAGAATACCAGAGCAGGTTGCCATTTGCTTCTCCATTGGATCTTTCTGACTCAGGGATCGAACCTGCATCTCCCGTGTCTCCTGCATTGGCAGGCAGATTCTTTACCATTACGCCAACTGGGAAGCCTCTGCAGTGGAATAGAAGAGACCAACCACTCTTGTTGGAATCAAACAAAGCACTGAAAAATTTGTCATGTGAAAGCTCTCTATCTGTATTTATCAATAATGCATGTAGTGGGAATGTACAATTTCTTGGAAACAATTGCTATCAAGCATCGAGCTGAAGTATTAAAAATATAATTATTGAAGGACACTACAGGGAGATGAAAGTAAACTAACGAGGTCTTTTCAGAGTCTTTCTCAAATTCTCCTCTTTTTAAAAATGGTTTTATTTTGATCAAGATATGTAAACTCAAGAATCTGACTGTTTATTAAAGTCTGGAGCTGGGACAGTGAGGGAATATTCAGCAAAGCCTTACAGAAACAGACACAGTGGGTAGACTATTTGTCTTTCCTCCTCACTAGTCAGTGGTGCCCTTGGCTGTGAAATTTCCCTTCACTGCAACTTCAATAAAGTGTGAATATTCTAGGTATGCTTCTCTCTTCAGGGTGCCATTTAGGAATAAGAACTCTCTCGTGGAAAAACTGATTTACCCCTTACTAGGTACAATGTTCCTTAGGTAATCTTATGCCTGTTTTATAGTTGATGCTTGAGGAGGTGAAAAGGATTGGAGAAATAAAGAAATGTGCCCTGGGGTCGGGCCAGAGCCCATCTATAATTCTAGAGTCTATCCTGTAAAATAAGCCGTTTGGCTACACATTGTAGATTGCTTTTACATTGTAGAATAATAATATGTACCTACTGCCAGAATTACTGACAATATAAGCTAGTTATCTATATAACACACACAATTAAAAACTCTGTTCATATACCACAAAGTAACTTTTAAGGTGAGGTTAAAAATGGATTATGTGATTGATGACATTTTCATCTAAATACTTTATCTACATATTTTTATTAATTACAAATACTGACCGAGTAGCCTTGATTGCCAAGAACTTCACCTTTCCTAATAAAAAGTTATGGGTATTTTTTTACCTTCTCAACTAAAACTGTATCATCTTAATGCACAGTAATAAAATTCTTGGCTACAGAATGGAGTTACTCTACCTGGTTGAAATTTTGTGTTTGTTATATATTATTTAATATCTAAATTGTTCAGCTCTAAAAGTTCCAGTAGAACAGAGAGACACTTTATCTTGTATTTTAAGAGTAAACAAATATTTGGCAGAACAGAGGGCAACCAGGTTTTTTTCTTCCTTTTCAGAGGGCAGAATGTAGGAGCTGAGGACCTGTGTTCTAGCCCTTGCTCTGACTCTGATAATGAAGGTCATGGACCTTCATGGAGTATGATCATGGACCATACTCCATCCCTCATCTCACAGATGCCTCTTATTTTTCCTTGGTGGCTGGTGTAGGAGACAAAAGGCATGTGTTGGTTTCTTTAACTTACCCCCAAACAAATGAATGCTGACTACTCTTAGATTCCGTGTAAACAGACCTCACTGGCTTGACTAGAAGCCAAGAAGAGAGTGTATTGAAATTTCACCCTTGGAAAAAAGGAAGTATCAAAGTTATTTCCTGGCATCATTTTCACAGTAGCTGTATACTATTCAGTCTAAATCTTTTGCAAACTAAGAGTTGTACCTGCATTCAGTTACTTTATCCATTCAAGGAAAAGGGGTGAAATACCCTCAGTGCATTCAGTCACTTTTTTGTTTTAATGTTTATTGTTTCTTCTTATTTCTGAAAGAAAATGGAGGCAATGTGTGGTCTGCTGTGAAAGAGACAGGTGTTAGGTTATCAGAAAAAAACTGAATTGAAGCTCATTTTGAAAACATGTGGCTTAGATAAAATAACCTAGAAAATGAAAAGAAAAATTGAGGTTTACCCCTGATTCACTGATTTATAAAGGGGATTATGATTTTTGAAATAATATAATACAATCTACTATTTGAATAACACAAGATTTAGTGGAATTATGAGATTTGCTAATTGACCATACAAGTTAATAGCATTACTGGGACTAGAAGCTACATTTGTAGTGGCTGAACAAAACAAGCTTGAGTGTAGATGGAATAGGAGCTAGAGAGGTTTATGAAATAAGGAAAGGTGGGCATTTCTATGCTGAATTTCTAAGTGACCCATAAGTCCTTTCCCAAACACTGCCAGTGGCTATACCTTCTTGGAGTGGGAGGGCAATTGCGTATAAATACAACTAAAATTGATCTCCATTGGCCACATGCTCTTCAACAGCGGTTTTTTAATACTAGACCATGCACCACTGTCTGAATCACCTGGGGGTACTTCTCAGAGATGGAGATTCCAGGACCTCATGCAGTCTTCCTGAGTCAAGATCTCTGGGAAATGGCTTAGAAAATCCACATTTTAAACAGACTCTTTGGTGATTTATATGGACACAGGTTTGAGAAAGCACTTGTGAAGAAACTGAATTAAAGTGGATTGATTTTCCCTTCCCTGAATGGGATCTGAATATATATATACTGAAGAGAATGTGGTTATATAAAATTGATATTTGAACAGTGACTTTGGTGATTAGGAAACTTTATTTTAAAACTTAAAAAATAAGAAATATAATTAATCTGTAAGACTGTAGGTAATAAGACCTGATTATTTTTTCAAATAGTGTTCAAATGAATGTAATCCCTTGATTTGAATATAGAAGTTGCCTTTTATTATGCATGCAATTTTTATTTGATTTTGATAATCCAAGGCCATCTCAAGGATGTATTAAGCAGCCTGCATCATTTGACCATAAAGGGATCATTCTTGAAGTTTTGTATTTGAAATAAAGTAAAATGACAGTGACAGTGATGAGTTAAGTTGATTTTTGGAAAAACATCTCTTGCCATGCATGTTTTTTACTGTTTTCAGTACACCTGTGTTTTTAAAGTTTCATGTGTTCGTACCTTATTTGCTTCCAAGATATTGTAGTAGATAACAATAAGAGTATTATACTTTTTAATGTAATATATTAACTAAAGAGATATTTTGGATACTCAGGTTTATTTAGCTTTGTGCTTCTTAGCAGTTAAGTCAAAAAAGGAATGCAAAAAACTACATCCTAGCATTCAAAACCATGCTCTTTAGATTTTCCTTTACTTCTTTAATTATTTAGAGAGATTTTAATAGTGTTCTGAAAACAAGAATTCTGTCTTCTAGTGAGCTTGGGAAATGTGGCTGTTAAATCTCCTTTTTGGAAACTCAGTACACATTAGCAAGTCAAAGTCTTAAGAAAATCTTACAGTTAAAAAGAAACCTGTTCAATTTTTGAATCTTGATTCAGTTGTTAAACAAATTTAATTTCACAGGTAGAGACTTTCTCTTTTCACACATAATAACATCCTCCACAATAATTTTCTTTTAAAACTATTTTGGAAACTGTTCAGTTACATAATTCTCATTCTGGTGAAGGGAAGTATTCTATCTCTTCAAGCAGTATATTTCTCTAAGACACTGTAAAAGAAATTCACCATGGCAGGAAAGGAGATTTCTGTGAGAGGCATTAACACAGCAAATAGGAACTCCAGCAGAAAGCACAGAAGAATTCTTTGTGGAATCATGTCTTACATCTGCACTCGGTGAATGTTTCTGCATGAACATGAATGTATAAATCCGTATCCATGGTTTTGTCATGGAGGAATCTCATGTCATTTAGATATGCACCTTCCCAAACATGTAACTTGACACTTGATTGGAGCTTAGACCACCTAGGAACAGGACTTCTTCCCTTAAGTCTCTTTATTAAATATCACTTCTGCTAGCCTGACGCTTGATAGGCTTGGAGACAGCAAAGAGAAATTTATGCTCTGCGTGTGTGTGAGTGCTAAGTCACTTCAATCTTGTCTGACTCTCTGCGACCCTATGGACTGTAGCCCACCACGCTCCCCTGTCCATGGGATTCTCCAGACAAGAATTCTGGAATGGGCTGCCATGCCCTCCTCCAGGGGATCTTCCTGACCCAGGGATCAAACTTGCGTCTTTTACTCCTCCTGCATGGGCACACCGGTTCTTTATCACTAGCGCCACCTGGGTTCTTTACCACTAGTGAGTGGTAAAGAAATATTCTGTGAGTCTTCTGTATTTCTGATGGAAGGGCAACAGGAAAACAAAGGCAGGATTGGTACCTAATTAGAAAAGAAGATAAAGCTCAATTGAACCTTACCCAGAGCACCTCACACAGAGATGTGCTGCAGAGTTTTCTCTAGGAGCTCATGGGGTCTGATCTGGTGCGTGGATTAGGATTCAGTTAAGTCCCCAAAGAAAACCCACTCCAGTATTCTCACCTGCAGAGTTCCATGGACAGAGGAGCCTGGCAGATCCACAGGGTCACAAAGCGTTGGACATGACTGACTGACTGACTAGTCCCCAACTTCCAAGCTATGGAACAGGCTTTTTCACCTGATTGTTTGAAGGTCAGTAGTAACTAGCAGTTGTAACCAACCTTCAGACTTTCAGTACTAATCCTGTGGCACTACTCTGAATTTAAGCAAGCTTTCTTCGCAGTATACTGGCCAGCATAGGTTAGGCAAAACATATAACTCCAGACAACTGAAAATAATTGACCTGCTAATAGAGTAACTCAGAGACTTAAAATTTTATAAAACTGCTGTTATGAATGGGCTTCCCTGGCAGCACAATAGGAGACAAAGAGAAAGAGATGAATCCAAAATCAGAGTAAACTTAACTTCTAAAAGACACAGACAGAAAGATATCATAACCTACTGTGTCAGAACCATAAATAACAAAACAGAAAAGGTCAAATTACATTGATGCAGTTTGAAATCAGTTGGGAATCTTAAGTCTTGACCACTCATTATGTTATTGTAAGTCAATAATGAGCATAAATGCAATTCGTTGGAACAGAAGTAAAAACAGAATAATTAAAATGAAGGTCATTCCATGAACATTATTAATCAGTATAGGCAATTAGTATAATGTTCCTTCCTTTAAGTGTCTGCTTGCAGTAAGTCTCTTCACTTTAATAATATTCTATGAAAAATATATAAATGCTATGCATTTAGAAATATTTCTAATTAGGTAAGTTTGCTATACCTATTCAAGATTTTTAATTATAGGACATATCCATTTTTAAGTTGTTGACATTTTCAGCTTTATGGAAAAACCCTTTCAAAAAACATGTTTCAGATTCAGAGTTTAGAGTGAACAGATGCTTTACTTCCTTTGTTCCTTGTTGAGGATTAACTGTCCCAGTACAATAAACTTGCCATAAAATCTAAGCATATAAAATGAAACAGGACATTATAGTTACATCGCACCAACCAACCAAGGGTTGGGATTTATGAATATTTAAGTTATGGCTCTGTGCTTGCTTGAATATTTGGTACACATACACGTAGTGAGGTCGCAGTCTCCACTTTGCATCAAGTTTTCCTTTGTCTGGGATTAGATCTTGTGTTGTTAACACTGCCATTCGGGTGATCATCTGGTAGATGGCGTAGCCTAGTTTACAGCAAATACATTCATTTGTTTCAGTCTTGAGGTCATAACCTTGGTGCCAAAAGGAAACTTTCAGTGGCTTTTGAACAGACTTGGTCAGTTGGTGAAGGATGCTGGGGTATGCATGCCTTAGGTCACAGCAAAGGAACATCACTAGTTGTCCTGTTAATTAGAAATAATGAGGGAAAGGAAATTAAATCCTGCTGCCTCCTTACCCCGATTCAAAGAGACATTGATCAATTGAAGCTTCTAAAAGTTCGCTGTCAAATTATCTCAAGTCCTTAACGATGCTTACTGAAGTTCCTGCTGTCAGGAACTTCTGCATGTGAAATTTTTGCTGTGTCTGAGGGTGATCTATGAGTCAAAATGATGTACTGAATTAAGGCAAGTGGGAGGTGAAATGAGGTGCTTTTACTAGTCTGCAAAGACAAAGATTTATCCTGAAAATAATTCGGGGGGAAAAAAAAGAAAAGCTTTTAGAGGTAAGAAATACAGAGTTCATATTTTACATGTTTTACATATTTTGGATATTGTTTGATTATCTCAGAAAACTGCTTTTGGTTTCCAGTTAGTGAATTGAAACATAAAAGATATAAACTTTTAAAAACTATTTAGAATATTATTGAATTTTGTTTGACACTAGAGATGACAGCAAATGTGATTAATTGCCACTCATAATTGCAGTTTCATTCCAGTGGTTATTGCTTGTCAGTATCAATTAATAGCTCAACCAAAACCTCATTCATTCCAGAATATTAAAGATGATGGCTTGTGGGAATTATGCTAAACTAGCACTTTCAATTAAATTTGAATTTTATAGGGTACTGAATAATAGTTTATGAGTTTATAATAGTAAGTACCAGTGAGTTATTGTTGAATTGTAATTACTATAATTATGTATGTTTATCTGGAGAATTGTAATTAGCATTGTCTTCATGTTTAAAAATAGACAATTGTACTTAATTTTCCACTTAATGTATAGTTTCTGAAGTTCATCGTATAAGCGAATGGGATTCAAAAATAACCAGTTCAAATAATTTGGAAGTGTACTGAGCATGACTATTGGCTGATCAGTGAGGGAAAAAGAAAATTGAAGGTAGACACCACTTGACCAGGTACAGACCAAGAAATGAAGCTTCTGCACATCCTATGTGTAGGTCTGAATTCTGTGTTAGAGTTTTCATTTTATATTTGTATAAATTATTTGACCTACAAGTTTATAAAAATAAGGATATATCTCAAGTAATTATATCCTACATTAATGAGTCACTTACTTTATCTTGGACTTCTCAGTCCACAGAATTGTTAGAAATATACTTCTCTTGTTTATAAGTGAGAAAAAATGGACATATGTAAGAGCAGCAAAATGGAATGTTGTACAACTTCCTACTTGAAAGGATTACTTGAATTTCGTTTTGCTTCTAGAATCTTTATGAATTTGCTTCCAACATTAATTTGCTTATAGAATAAAAACTTGAATTTCATCAGTCCTCAGAATATTAGAGAAACCATATAAATTTCTAAATTGGTGCCATGAAATATAAGCTTTTATGTAGTAATACTGTATAAACAATGTACAGGGTATTTAGCATTTAAGTAATACCTTCAAAAAGTAGATGGTGGAGAATTAAGCAATCCAATCCTAAATTTAAATTCAAAACTAAAGTCTGTTAAAATTATTAAGAAATATTCAGAGTGGATGAACATTGGGGTGCACGTGTCTCTTTCAGATCTGGTTTCCTCAGTGTGTATGCCCAGAAGTGGGATTGCTGGGTCATATGGCAGTTCTGTTTCCAGTTTTTTAAGAAATCTCCACACTGTTCTCCATAGCGGCTGTACTAGTTTGCATTCCCACCAACAGTGTAAGAGGGTTCCCTTTTCTCCACACCCTCTCCAGCATTTATTGCTTGTAGACTTTTGGATAGCAGCCATCCTGACTGGCGTGTAATGGTACCTCATTGTGGTTTTGATTTGCATTTCTCTAATAATGAGTGATGTTGAGCATCTTTTCATGTGTTTGTTAGCCATCTGTATGTCTTCTTTGGAGAAATGTCTGTTTAGTTCTTTGGCCCATTTTTTGATTGGGTCATTTATTTTTCTGGAATTGAGCTGCAGGAGTTGCTTGTATATTTTTGAGATTAATCCTTTGTCTGTTTCTTCATTTGCTATTATTTTCTCCCAATCTGAGGGCTGTCTTTTCACCTTACTTATAGTTTCCTTTGTAGTGCAAAAGCTTTTAAGTTTCATGAGTGGATTGAAGTCCACCAAATGTAGGTCCAATTCCTTTTTTCCTAGTATAAGTGAACTGGTAGCATTCAATTAAAAAGAGAAAAATTAGGAACTGTGTGATCAAATGAAATAAATCTCGAAGGAAAGTCTGGCTGTTTGAGAAACATGAAAATTGTTCCAGTTCACCCAAATGACTATATGGTGTATGTACATTAATGTGACTAAAAAAAGAAATAAATGGACTATTTACAGATTTCAATTTCACTTTGTCTAGGTTTCACCTCATTATCAATGTGACTTATTGAAATATTGCTCCATTTTTAAAAGTATGTATTTTGAGTTCAAATTATGCTATATTTTGTTTTATATTATTGTTTCTTTGTTAATGAGTTAGGTGTCTTTATATGTGTCAATATAAAAGCAGGAAATTCAGGACATGTAAAGTTAGATCATGATTGAGTTTGAAGCAGGATGACACCATATGGAAGAACAAGAATGTTATCTGTCTTGTTCTAGATATATGCTGCTAGAGATGCCATTAACCGTTCTGCCAATACTTATGCCTCGTGTTGAACTCTCTGTCAAAGGAAATTTTCACTTATGGGCTGTTAAAAATGTCACCCTTAGCAACCTGTACTAGGTTTTCATTTTTTTTTTTTTTTAAGCAAAGTGTAGGATTTGTGACATAGTTCTTCTTGAATTAGATGCCCCAGGCTGTATCCTTGCCTCTTATCTACTTAGAGTAGAACTCTGTAAGCTCTGTGACTTACAGAAAGTAACTTTACTTCCCGTGACCTTGGTTTTCTCATCTGTAAAGTGAGAATGAAACTATCTCACTGCCCTTTTTAAAGGACTGCCCTTTTTAAAGTGCAGGAAAACATGTAACAGAGTACCTGTACATAATAAGGGCTTAAATAAAAATTGGCATTGTTAGCATTGCTTTTGTTCTTTTTATATCACAGATTAGATTGTTAAAAGCGGACTGTGCAATCTTGGTTTAAGCCTGACTGTGGTCTCTCTCAGAACCCGATGCACTTCTGTTATTGTCAACCCATCACTCCAGCCTGTCAGTTTGCTTTAGATCTTGGTTGTTTTACAGTTTGTAGAAATGTGAGATCTGCAAATATGACAGTACTGCCTTGATGTCTTCATCCAAGTCATTCACAATAATGTTCAGCGAGACATAGCCGAGTACAGAGCTCTTTGGCACACCACCGGGGGTCTCCTTGCCAAGGTGAAACTGAGCCACTCATCTCACGCTCTTCACCCAGTGGTTCAACCAGCTTTACATCTGCTTACCCAGATTATCATTCTGCTCATACATCTCTATCTTGTATGTGAGAATATTATGACAGATACTATGAAATGGCTTTCTGAAACACACTTTTGTAGAACTAACAATGCCTTTCTCCAAATCACCTCTTAATTGAAGTTTTATATAGACGGTCTGTAGGCTTACTCAATTATCTCACTCACATGTATCTGCCACATACAAAGAACAAAGACGGGTAAACCAATGTAATAAATAATTTTATTATCATTATTATAACTTTCATGGCTTCCCAAATGTTTCAAAAACAGGAGTTCATGTTTTTAATTTCTAGGATACACATGAAATATATATTTGTGTATCTCCCTCTTTCAGTTACCCCTGCAATCTTCTATAATTACCTCTACGTAATCTTGTACTTTAAATAAACACCATAAATGAAAATCCTTTTCCTGAATTTGTATGATGATACCTATCCTTCCCAGGTGACGCAGTGGTAAAAAGAAATCCATCTGCCAGTGCAGGAGACACAGGAGATGAGGGTTCGATCTCTGAGTCAAGAAGAGCCCCTGGAGGAGGAAATGACAACTCATTCCAGCATTCTTGCCTGGGAAATCCCATGACAGAGGAACCTGTGGTCTACCATCCATGAGGCTGCAGAGTCGGATACAACTTAGTGACTATATAACAGCAAAAGAATTTCAGTTACATTGAAAAAGGTCCTTCTTTGTGTCTCAGGATACTTATTTATAAAATGGAAAGCTCAGACTAAATTAATAGTGATATATTAATTAAAACAAGCACCCTTGTTTTTATTTTCACCATCAGCATTAGTATAAAGTGGCAGAACCATGTTCTGAAGCTTTAGAATGATAGAGCAATAAGGCATTGCTTTCAGTAATCAATCCATATATGTTATTCACTTAACTGTGCTTCATGATATCTTTCATAAGAAATATGTTCCTTTTCCTTACTCACCTGTACTTCTTGAAAAGCTTAATCATAGATCTGACTTGTACATAGCATAGCAGTATTTCTTCATATGGAATATGGCTTCAGGGATTGCAGTCAAAAATGAATTTCCCATAGGGCCTACATATTTTGCATGAATTTACAGGCCTTTTCTCCATATCCTTTCCAACTCTCGTTATTGGTCTTTTGATAATAGCCATTCTAATAAGCATAATGTGAAATCTCATTCATTTTGACTCACATTTCCCTAGTAATTTGAGATGTTGAATATCTTTTCATGTGCCTCTTGGCTGTGTGTATGTCTTATTAAAAATTGTCTATTTAGGTTTTCTGCCTGTTTTTTAATTGGATTAGTTTTGTTGTTGTTGAATTGTGTAAATTCTTTACATATTTTGGATATTAATTCCATACCAGATATAAGGTTGGCATATATATTCTCCCATTCAGTAAGTTGCCTTTTCATTTTAATGATGGTTTCATTTACTGTGCAGAAGCTTTTTAGTTGGATGGAATCCCATCTGTTATTTTTTGCTTTTGTTTCCCTTTCTTTTGGAGTCAGAACCACAAAAACATTACTAGCACAGATGTCATGAAGGTTACCATCTATGTCTTCATCTAGAAGTATTTTTATTGTTTCAGGTCTAACACTCAAGTCTTTAATTCATTTTGGGTTAGTTTTTATAAGTGATGTAAGATAGTGGTCTAGTTTGTTTTTTTTTAAATGTGTCTGTCCAAATTTCCCAGCACTATTTATTGAGAGACTGTTATTTTTCCATTGTCCATTCCTTTTTCATAGATTGTTATATATGAGTGTGTTTATTTCTGACTCTTAATTCCGTGTTGAGCTATGTGTTAATAGTATACTGTATTGTTTACTGTTTCCTTGTAGTATAGTTTAAAATGAGAGTGCATGATACCTCCAGCTTTGTTCTTCTTCCTTAAGACTTTTTATGGGGGTGGTACTGTTTGGAGTCTTTTGTGGTTTTATACAAATTTTAGAATTATTTATTCTACTTTTGTGAAATATTCCATTAGTATTTTGATAGGGATTATATTGAATCTGTAGATTGCTTTAGAAAATATGGACATTTTAATATTAATGTTCTAAATCCACGAGCACAAACTATCTTTCCACTTTTTTGTGTGTTCAGTTTCTTTCATTAGCATCATATAGTTTTTAATGTACAGATCTTTCACATCCTTGATTAAATTTACTCCTAGGTATTTTATTCTTTTTGATGAAGTTGTAAATGAAAATTTTTAAAAAATGCCTTTCTGAGAGTTCATTACTAGTGCATAAAAAGGCCACAGATATTTAGATATTGATTTTGTATCTATGACTCTGCTGAATTTGCTAGTTCTAACAGTTTTTTTGGTAAAGTCTGTAGGGGTTGCTTTATGTACTATCATGTCATTTGCTAATAGTGATAGTTTTACTTCTTCCTTTCCAATTTGAGTGCCTTTGTTTCTTTTTCTTGGCTAATTGCTGTGGCTAGGGTTTCCAGCACTATGTTGAATAAAAGTGGCAAGAGTGAGCTTCTTTGTATTATTCCTATCTTAGAGAAAAAACTTTAAGCTTTTTACCCTTAAGTATGAAGCTAGCTGTGGGTTTGTCATATATGGCCTTTCATTCAGGCACATTCCTTCTGTACACCATTGTTGAGACATTTTAGCAAAAATGGTTGGTGAATTTTGTTAAGTGCTTTTTCTGCATCTAATGAGATGGTTTTATGATTTTTATTCTTTATTTTGGAAGAGTTTGAGAAATATCAAATCATCTTTGAATGTGTGCAAGAGTTCACCAGTGAAGCTCTTTGGTCCTTGACTTTTGTTTGTTGGAAGGTTTTTGATCACTGATTCAGTCTTCTTACTAGTAATCAGGCTATTTGAGTTGTCTATTTCTTCAGAATTCAGTCTTGGTAGATTGCATGTTTTTAGAAATTTCTTCTTGGTTGTCTTAATTTGTTGACATATTCGTTCATAGTATTTTCTTATGAGCCTTTGCATCTCTATGGTGTGAGTTGTAACTTCTCCTCTTTCATTTCTGAGGGTTTTTTTAAGTTTACTTAAGTTTATTAAGCCCTTTATCTTTTTTAACTTGGTTAGTGTAGCTGTGTCTTATTTATATTCTCAAAGAACCAGGTCTTAGTTTCATTTTTCATTTTCTGTCTGTTTAGTCTTATTTATTTCTACTCTGACCTTTATTATTTCCTTTTGTTTTCCTTTTTCTAGTTCTCTTAGCCATAAATTTAGATTGCTTATATGAGATTTTTCTTGTTACTTGAGGTAGGCCTGATGACTGTGAACTTTCCCCTTAGAATTGCTTTTATTGCATTCTGTGCATTTTGAAATGTCATATTTTTGGTTTTCATTTGTCTGTAGGTTTTTTGTGACTCTTCCTTTGATTTCTTTGGTGACCTATTGGCTGTTCAGCAGCATGTTTAATCTTCAGGTTTATATGGTTTTTCCAGTTCTCATCTTATAATTGATTTCTAGTTTTACACTACGGTGATTGAAAAAGATACTAGAATTTATTGAGACATGTTTTGTGGCCTAACATGTGATCCATCCTGGAGAATGTTCCATTTGAAGTTGAGAAGAATGTGTATCCTGCTCCTTTATGTGGAATGTTCTATATACATATATCTCTTGTTCATCTAGGTTAATGTGTCATGTAAAGACAATGTTTCTTTATTGGTTTTCTGTCTGAATGATCTATGTATTGTTTTATGTAGGAGCTTAAAGTCTGCTACTATTATTGCATTGCTTTTAATTTCTCCCAATAGGTACATTAATATTTGATTTATTTATTTTGGTGCTCAAATGTTGGTTTCACATATATTTTTAAATGATGATGCTTCTTCCTGGATTGACCCCTTTATCATTATATGCTGCTCTTTTTTGTCCTTTATTGCAGTCTTTGTTTTAATGTCTATTTTTCCTAATATGAGTATAGCTGTACCAGCTTTCTTCTCATTTCCATTGGCATGGAATGTATTTTCCCATCTCCTCACATTTAGTCTGTGTGTGTCCTTCTTCTGACCTCTGTCTCTTAAATATATAGGCAGCATAGAGAGTCTCTTCTTTTTTATCCATTCAGCCACTCTATATCTTTTGATTGGTGAATTTACTCCATTTAAATTTAATGTAATTATTAATAAGGTTATAATTATTGCCATTTTGTTCATTGTTTTGGAGCTGTTTTTGTAGTCCTTCTCTTTCTCTCTTCTCTTGTGGCTGACTTTCCTTAGTATAATATTGAGATTTCTTTTTCATTTTCTTCTTTATGTTTTCTATGAATTTGTGTGTATGTGTGTGTGATTGTGTGTGTGTGTGTGTGTGGTTACCATGAGGTTCACATAACCATCCTATGTATATGGCAGTCTCTTTCAAGTTGATCACAACTTAACTTTTAATATGTACTAAAATTTACATTTTTACTCCCCTACCCACATTTTATGTTCTTGATAACAGCTCTTCATCTTTTATGTTATGCTTTCTTAACTAATTATTCTATATAATTTTAGTTTCATTTACTACTTTTGAATTTTAAGCTTCATACTTGTTTTATAAGTGATTGATCCACTACTTTTAATGTATATTTGCCTTTTCCAGTAAGAGTTTTACTTTTGTATATTTTCTTATTATTAATTAGTGCCTCTTCTTTTCAGCTTAGAGAAGTTGCTTTAACATTTTATTTAGGGCTAGTTTAATGATGTGAGTCACAGGGGACACAGGAGATGTGGGTTCAATCCCTGGGTCAGGAAGATCCCCTGGAGAAGAAAATGGTAACCCATTCCAGTATTCTTACCTGGCAAATCCTATGGACGGAGAAGCCTGGTGGGCTACAGTCCATGGGGTCACAAAGAGCTGGACGTGACTGAGCATGCACACATACACACATATGTGCAAATGTATTCTATATATTATATAACTGAGTCACTTTATTGTGTACCTGAAACTAACACAGTATTGTAAACCGACTATAATAAAAATAAACAAACACTTATGTACTATTTTAAAAAATATTTTATCTTTGTTCTTAACTTTTGCCATTTAATTTTTAATGTGTTTTGATCTGGTTCTCATGGAATTCATTTTGTTTGGGGTTCTGTGTGCTTCCTGGATCTGGATGTCTGTTTCATTCCCCATATTAAGGAAGTTTTCTGCCATTATTTCTTCAAATAATTTTTCTAACTTCTTCTCTCTCTTTTCCTTCTGGGAGCAGTATAAGGCAATATTCTTTCATTTCATGTTGTCCCGCAGTCCCCTTAAGATATCACCACCGTAAAAACTTTCTTTCTCCATCCAGGTGATTTTCATTGCTTTTTCTTCCACTTCACTAATTCATTCTTCTACTTCATCCACTCTGCTGTTGAATCCTGCAAGTGTATTTTTCAGTTCAGTATAAATTCTGTGTGGTACTTTTGTACATCTCAAATGAGTGAGACCATCTCAAAGTTCTCTCTGTGTTTATCCATTTGTTTCCTATTTAGTGGACATCTTTTGAACTCTATTGAGTAGGTTGCTTATCTTAATTTTAAGCAAATCTGACAAATTTTTCCCAGATTTGTCTTATTCTTCAGTTTGAAACATATTCCTCTTTCTCCCCATTTTGTCATGTTATCTGCTATAGATTTTAAGCAGTAGAAATACTAGTGAATCAATTTTATTGTTTTTCTCTTTTTATGAGTTCTGAGCATTATATTAGCATGTGAGGAATCAGTCCTGTATGCTTATAAAGCTCGACATTGAGTTATGGAAGGGGCCATTCAGATATTACTTGGTCTAGCTCCCTGGCAAAGAGAACATGATCAAATTATCTCAATGAAATAAGATGAAGATTTGGTACAATTACAGATGTGAAAACTTCGTTAATGAAAAATTCTAAGTTTATCCAAGGACAAATTAAAATGCTATGGTGGCAATAGGTTGTAATATCTATGTGAGTCCTCTGAATCTACATTCTCTCCATTAACATTATTTCTCTGATGAGAAATTGGATTTTAAAATGCCACCAGAAAAAAAAAAAAAAAAATTTAAAATGCCACCAGAATGATGTCTAAATAAGCATTAAGTCAAGATTTTTCCTGTTTGTATCAGTATATTCAAACAAAATTTTCCTTGCCATTTTTCAAGGGGGAAAAAAGCTCATATTTGAAAATCAAGCACGGATATCTTCAGCTTTGGTAATAAACATATTTTCTCCAGCAAACAAAGCAACTGAAATCAGATATTCTACTAAGAGTACTCTTAAAATCACAGCAGGTATCCTGATAGAGGTGGAGAAACAAAATAGCCTAGGTCAGAATGTAGGTACACTCATGATCTTTAACATAAATCTTTTTTCTCCTTTCAATATGTTTCAAGGAATCCCCAGAAGTTGAAAATCAAGTACTGAGAGTTGTGGGGACATCTGGAGGGCAAAATGCTGCTTTTTTCTTGTACAACTATGATATTCAGGCCACAGGATGGAATGTGTATAATAAGAAATCTAATAATATAGTGGGAAGCATTTCCTTTCAGCCAAAAGAGAGGAACGTACAAAAGGAACAGATGGTGATAAGTTTGTGGTAATAGGGCGAAGCACTAAATAGTCTTTGACAGAGCTTGCCCCTAGATAAAATGGCAGTGGCGGGCTTAAATCATTTTCTACATTGCTCATTGACTTTCTTTGCCTACTAATAAGTCTTCAGAGAATGAATTTAATTTGCAGCTTGACTTTGCCTTCCTCTGCTAATGTTACATGGCCTATGCTGAATTTGTTGAACCCTATGACCCCAATTTTGGTTTCAGAACCCTTTTTTCAATCTTTTCTTGTCTTAAAATGAAATTTTGTAGAAAGCAATCATTGCCCTGAACTATTCTTTTTTAAAATTTTGCATAGTAACCAGAGAAATCTGGACAGAAGTTGTTCTCAGCCTTAACCATACAGCAGAATCAGCTGGGGACTTGTATTTTGTTTTTTTCCTTTAAATATTAGTGTTCTGTCTCTAACCCTAAAAAGCAATTAAATCTCTAGAAATCTCTAGATTTCTCTCTAGGTGGAACAGTCTAGATATATAGCTATGTTTTCAAAATGTTCTCAAGTGATGTTGTTGCTTAGTAAGAATTGATAACCTCTGGGTTAAAGTCTTCAAAAATAAGAAGGTTTTCATACAAACTGTTGTAGCTGGCCGTTTGATGCACTGCTGAGAAAAGAAAGAATTTATTTGCATTGGAAATTCTTTTTTTTCCTGGTGCTACAGTACCTTGGGCTTCTTTTATCATAGTGCTTATCCTGTTTTATCGTAATGATTGCTTTCTTTGTCTCTTCCACTCATAGAGGTCAGAGATTAGAATTTAATATCTCTATCTTTCAAGTTCCTATAGCCTTTATATAATATGTTGTCGAAAAGTAACTCCTAAAGGGCAGGGCTAGGCATTTTTAGTATATATTGTTTTTTTTCTTTCAAGTTCCTAGCCTTACATAAATGACTGATAGTACATGATTGAAAAACAGTGGAGCTGAATTTTTTTAACTGAACTTAAGTAATTAAAAGGAAAAAGTTATATCAGTTCTTCACAATTTTCAAACATTCTTGCATCATCTTTACAATTTGAAGAAACAGGGTGTTGAAGAAAAGAAATATATTTTCATGTAGTTTCTTAGTATTGCAAATTCTTTCTCAGCCTGTCAAGCCTTATGGTAAGCCATAAATGGGCTTAAGAAAGATAAAACTAAATATTAAAAAAAAACTAAGATAATGACATCCAGCTTCATTACTTCATGGATAACAGAAGGGGAAAAGATGGAAGTATTGATAGATTTGCTCTTCTTGGGCTCTAACATCACTGGAGGTTGTAACTGCAGCCATGAAATCAGAAGACAATTGCTTCTTAGGAGGAAAGCTATGACAAACCTAGACAGTGTGGTGAAAAGCAGAGATATCAATCTGCCGACAAAGGTCCATATAATCCAGAGTATGGACTTCCCAGTGATCATGTATGGTTGTGAGAGATGGACCGTAAAGAAGGCAGAGTGCCAAAGTATTGATGCCTTCAAACTGTTGTTATTGTTGTTCAGTGAACTGTTGTTCAGTTGTTGTGTTGACAGGCCACAGCAGGCCAGGCGTCCCCATTCTTCACCATCTCTCAGAGCTCGCTCAAACTCATGTCCATTGAGTCAGTGAGGCCATCCAATCACCCTGTGCTCTGTCCTCACCTTGTCCCCCCTTGCCTTCAATCTTTCCCAGGATCAGAGTCTTTTCCATTGAATCAGCTCTTCATATCAGGTGGCTAAAGTATTAGAACTTCAACTTCACCATCAGTCCTCCCAATGAATATTCAGGATTGATTTCCTTTAGGATGGACTGGTTTGATCTCCTTGAAGTCCCAGGGACTCTCAAGAGTCTTCTCCAACACCACAGTTCAAAAGCTTCAATTCTTCAGCACTCAGCCTTCTTTATGGTCCAACTCTCACATCCATACATGACTACTGGAAAAACCATAGCTTTGACTATATCGACATTTGTTGGTAACGTAATGTCTCTGCTTTCTAGTATGCTGTCTAGGTTGGTCATAGCTCTTCTTCCAAGGAGCAAGTGTCTTTTAATTTCGTGGCTGCGGTCACCATCAGCAGCGATTTTGGAGCCCAGGAAAATGAAGTCTGTCACTGTTTCCATTGTTTCTACATCTATTTGCCACGAAGTGATGGGACTGGATGTCATGATCTTCATTTTTTGAATGTTGAGTTTTAAGCCAGCTTTTTCACTCTCCTCTTTCACTTTCACCAAGAGGCCCTTTAGTTCCTCTTCAGTTTCTGCCATAAGGGTGGTGTTATCTGCATATCTGAGGTTATTGATATTTCTCTCTGCAATCTTGATTCCAGGTTGTGCTTCATTCACCCCAACATTTTGCATGGTGCACTGTGCATGTAAGTTAAATAAACAAGATGACAATAGCCTTGGCATACTCCTTTCGCAATTTGGAACCAGTCCATTGTTCCATGTCTGCTTCTAACTGTTGCTTCCTGACCTGCATACAGAATTCTCAGGAGGCAGTTAGGGTGGTCTGGTATTCCCATCTCTTGAAGAATTTTCCACAGTTTGTTGTGATCCACACAGTCAAAGGCTTTAGTGTAGTCAATGAAGCAAAAGTAGATGTTTTTCTGGAATCCTTTTCCTTTTTCTATGGCCTAATGGATGTTGGCAATTTGATTTCTGGTTCCTCTGCCTTTTCTAAATCCAGCTTGAACATCTGGAGGTCCTCGGTTCACGTACTATTGAAGCCTAGCTTGGAGAAACTTCAGCATTATTTTGCTAGCGTGCAACATGTGTGCAATTGTGCAGTAGTTTGAACATTCTTTGGCATTGCCTTTCTTTGGGATTGGAACTCAAATGAAAATTGGTATTTTCCAGTCCTGTGGCCGCTGCTGAGTTTTTCAAATTTCCTGGCATATTGAGTGCAGCACTTTCACAGCATCATCTTTTAGGATCTGAAATAGCTCAGCTGGAATTCCATCACCTCCACTAGCTTTGTTTGTAGTGATGCTTCCTAAGGCCCACTTAACATCTCACTCCAGGATATCTAGCACTAGGTGAGTGATCACACCATTGTGGTTATCTGGGTCATTAAGATCTTTTTCATGTTAGTTCTTCTGTGTATTCCTGCCACCTGTTAATACCTTCTGCTTCTGTTAGGTCTATACTGTTTCTATCCTTTATTAGGCTCATCTTTGCATGAAATATTCCCTTGGTATCTCTTATTTTCTTGAAGAGGTCTCTAGTTTTTCCTATTCTTTTGTTTTCCTCTATTTCTTTGCACTGATCACTGAGGAAGGCTTTCTTATCTCTGCTTGCTTTTCTTTGGAACTTTGCATTCATATGGGTTTATCTTATCTTTTCTTTGCCTTTCACATCTCTTCTTTTCTCAGCTACTGTAAGGCCTTCCGAGACAGCCATATTGCCTCTTTGCATTTCTTTTTCTTGGGGATGGTTTTGATTACTACCTCCTATACAGTGTTACGAACCTCCATCCATAGTTCTTCAGGCACTCTATCAGATCTAATCTCTTGAATCTATTTTCACTTCTACTGTATAATTGTAAGGGATTTAATTTAAGTCATACCTGAATGGTCGAGTGGTTTTTCCTACTTTCTTCAATTTAAGTCTGAATTTGGCAATAAGGAGTTCATGATCTGAGCCACAGTCAGCTCCCAGTCTTGTTTTTGCTGACTGTATAGAGCTTCTCCATCTTCAGCTGCAAAGAATATAATCAATCTGGTTTTGAACTGTGGTGCTGGAGTAGACTCCTAAGAGTCCCTTGGACAGCAATGGGGAGATCAAACCTGTTAATCTTAAGGGAAATCAACCCTGAATACTCATTGGAAGGACTGATGCTGAAGCTGAAGCTCCAGTATTTTGGTCACCTGATGCGAATAGCTAACTCATTGGAAAAGTCCCTAATAGCTGGAAAGATTGAGGGCAGAAGGAGAAGAGAGCATCAGAGGATGGGATGGCTGGATGGCACCACCAAAGCGGGGGATGTGAACTTTGGCAAACTCCAGAAGATAGTAAGGGACGGGGAGACCTGGAGGGCTGTAGTCCATGGGGTTGCAAAGAGTCAGACATGACTGGGCGGCTGAACAACAGTAACAGGACAGTAAAATATGTAATCTTTTCATTTTTTAAATATTTATTTATTTGGCTTCTTCCAGTCTTAGTTGTGGCACATGGGAACTTCATTGCATCATGTAAAGTCTCTCAGTGTGGTGTGCAGACTCTCTAGTTGTGGGGTGTGGGCTTGGCAGTGGCAGCATGTGAGCTGAGTTACTCCGTGGCATGTGGGATCTTAGTCCCCCCACCAGGGATTGAACCTGTGTCCTCTGCATTGCAAGGTGAATTCTTAACCACTGGACCACCAGGGAAATCCCTGTAATATTTTTAGATGGTGAAATTGAAACAAATATGCCTTTAGAATCATGCTTTGTTTCCAGGCATTAAAAGTAGTCCATTCATCCAACACTGTCTCCTTTCTCTGACTTTTCTTGTCTTAGCATTTAACTGCCCCCTTCTTATTTCCTTCTCTTAATCTTAGAAGGGAAGGCTCAACTCTATTGGTATCTTTCCTGATATCATTCCCCAGCCTAGGGACTCTGAGGAAAAGGTCATTTTAACCCTAGTGAGAAATTATCTACCTTTACAAGGAGACTGAAGTCCCAGCACGCTCCCCACCCAACCATCCTATAGAAATGCAAACTACTCTTCATTGGGCCTGAATAGACATCACTATATTAATAAGATTTTGCAATTTTCATTGCTTTTCAGTTATATTGGTTTCATTTCAACTGATTAAAAGCTTATTGGGTGAGAAGGGAAAGACTGGATTTTGTTCATCAAATCTCTGTAATCTTGTTTGAAGAATATACTAATGGTCCCAGATAAAGATAGAGTAGGAGGTCTTCCTAGGAGCCTTCCAGCCTTTCAATGATGAGAGGAGGCTTCAAGTTTAAAGAGGGAGATCTATAGAGACACTGATACATACTCACATTTTAAAAAGGTGAGGGGGGGACCATCAGAAAGACCTTTTTAAACCTCTTGTTATAAATTATACTCATCTTCCTCATTCACCTCATTCTAGGCTCAATAGAAAATATATTCTGTTTATTACAAAACATTTTATCCTAATAAGCATTTAAAATTATTCCATAGTATTTCAATTTAATTCACCTTAAAGGTTTTCCATTCCTACCGAGTAAAGGATCATTTGTTATCTTTTAATAATATTGATTGAATTCCAACACTGTAATAAGATTTTAAAACAGGTCCTGTCCAAAACTTTCCTGCCTTTACCTATAGAAACCACTATGTAAGTAAATAATTTCAATATAATATATTATGTGCTGTAGTACAGGTATATACAAAATGTTTAAGGGCATTTCATTATGCCTTAGAAATGTTAGAATGAATTGCCAATAATCATTAGAATCATGCTTACCCAACTAACTGCTCTATTATTAATTTAGTCAACAATTTATAATCATTCTTTTATTCTTCCACTGAGGTTTTTAATTCACAGGAAATATGCTTGCCTTGAATGCACTGAAACAGGCTAAATATCTCTGCTGGATTTTCTGTTGCTTTAGAATATTTCTTAAGCAGGTGCATTTGGACATCATTAAATCTCATAGTTCTTGTGAACCAGGTGTTTTCTGCTTCCAGCCCCGCCAAGCCTCCTGTGCCATTCATGCAATTATATCAAGTGAAAGTCATGAATAGCAAAGTAATAACCGAGCTATATTGCAGGACCACCGTAACATCTATTAAATCAGAACATTAATTTCAGAAACACAGAGGTTTTGGAAAAACCATGAAAGGAGCTACAAATTGTTTGAGGAGCCACACTCCAAATATTTCCATAAGTGTGTTAGTTTACAAACCGGTCCCTGTACACAGAGGGCAAAGAGAAAGTGAAGAAAGAGGCAGGCCACTTCAGAGGGGTAGGGGCAGGTTCATTAAGCAAAGAAACTTATTGTGAGGTTTTCCCTGGGTGGTTGCAAGGTGAGTCAATTGTCATACTTGCCCAGCAGAATCTTACAGGATTGAAAGAAACCTTGGCTAGGTTCAGGCATGCATTCATTCAGACCAGATGGTCTCAACCACACCTTACTCTCAAGGCTGTGTCCTTGGAACAGCGCCCCCTGTGGGGACAGTAGGCAAAGTGTAACTTGCAGGGGCAGGGCAGGGGCTAGGGAGCCTCCAGTTGCCTAGGTCCAGCTCAAGGGTCAAGCACAGGTCATATCCACTTAATTGCCTGTTCCATCAAGAAGGTAGCTACCCTTTCTATTTACGTATTTGTCCTTTGGGAGTCAAGTGGGCCCTGCAAATCAGATTGACAGGAATAATTTCTCAGGTCTACGTTATGTTGATGTCTGTTAATAACCGGTAAATCCTGTGTGCTTCCTCCTGGGCAAGTGTGTTCGTGGGGACAGTGCAGGGGTCCGTCTCTGCCACAGATTATCAGCAGCCTGCCAGAGCGAGAGCATCAAGAGAGAAGGATAGCTCTTCTCCACTGAACTGATGTAAAGTGAAAGGAAAACCAAGGCCATGTCTTTTGGTCCACCTCCCAGATTGTAGAAACTAACCATCTCATTGGTGATTAAAACAGCAGCTGCTGATGTCTTGGAGCTGGTTGACCAGTTTAATTATCTTGGAACCTGGCTAAAATCCTCTTCTTTTAGCCAACATGAGAATTTCACTCTCTCCAGACTCACCCCAGAGCAAAAAAAAATTTCAAATGGTCCTGAAAAGTGAGTGTCGTTGCCTACCATGGTTTTTAGACTGGATATGCTATTGTTTTAGCAGTAGCAATAAGTATTATGCAACTGACTTTGTGGTTAATACTGCAGTGGAGTCATATGTTTACTCACAGTGTACTCAGATGTGCCAAAAAAATACAGTGCCTTTATTCTATAAAATGGCTCGTATCTCTCCTCACTAGCCTCCAAGGGGTAGCAAGTAGAGATATAGTAACATTAACCCAAACACAACCTAAGCCAATAATTAGTTTCTCTAGATTTAACTGTTTCTTTTGAAAACTTGTGTAGTTTCACTATTTTCTTTTTTTCTGATTCTTCCTAAGATGGTATTTGAGCTATGGGAGGTGATCTAGTACCTTGGCAAGCAGGGGTCCTCCAGGCCCCTGCTGACCCTCAGGCTTGTGCTGGCAGAAGTCTACAGATGAATAATGCATCCAAGCCCTTTCTGGGCATTCTACTGGGCCGTGTGCTGGAGTTAGAGAAGGGCACATCCCTTCTCTAACATCTCCTGTGTGTATCACAGCCCAGGGATGATCCCTCGGCAGCTCTCATATTCATGCTGTGGTTTGACCATGTTCTTCAAGGCTCTCAGTCAGCATCCCTGCCATGAGGAAAGAGCCAGGAGTCTAGAATGGACTCTGCTCTTGGCTGTTCCATCTCACCCTGGTGAGTTGATAGAGGCAGCACCCACACTATGTTCTTTGCATCGGGGAGTCAAAACTGCTGTTAGGGTTGTCTTAATTTTCTGTAACACACCTGCATCATGGCTAAAGGAGCAAGATAATGGTTCAGGAGTCTAACACTAGTGCCTTTATCATTGTTTTTTTCTACTCTTTTTTTTCCTCCACTATCCCTTACATGGCTAGAAGCAGGCTTTTCTTTTGGTTTCCCATGTCATTTCTTCCTTCTACCATATGACTCCAAGCTTCATGTAATAGTTACCAAAGGAGAATCTTCTCTACATTAAGGAGGAAATTCGATGATCTGTCCATCACTTTCAGGATTAGATTTGCTTGAGAAGAAATTTAAGAAATTCTTTCTCTCCCTCTCTCTCCTCCTGTCTTCCTCCCTCCTTGCCCTCCCCTTTTCCTCCCTCTCGTCTCTCCCTCTCTTGCTTGTCAAGGTCATTTTTCTGTTGCTAAAAACAATCAAGTACCCCCTTTCTGGGATGTTGTTAATAGAAGACCGAGGAAATGTTTTTTAAAGGATAAATTACAATGCACCTAGTATAATTTTATAAATATTATAACTTGTGCCTTACTCTACTTTTAAGATCCATTTTAATATATTAACTTCTCAACCTGCTCTGCATTTCTCCAGATAGTTTGAACATCATCTGGGATGATATCAGTATACTTGGAAAAATGTACTTGGTATGATAGGGAAATAAAAATTTCTCTTTCTATCCAGCTAGGTTCTTCAGCTAATGCTCAAGAAATTGGCCCAATAAAAACAGCTTAACATGAGAAAAGCAGAGCTTATTAATGTGTGCTGTATGCATGCATGTGGAAGAACTCAGTGATGAATAACTCAAAAGGGTAGTTAGGACTTGGGATTAATATAGCAACTGAACAAAATAAAAAAAAAATAAGTTTCAGAGAAATGACAAGACAAAAGGGGTTTAGGTTCTTATGGGATGGGCAACAAACTGTGGAAGGATAAATTCAGAGAGAAGCCAATGGAAGTAAGAGTTGTGTTAGTGGGGTTTGGTGGAGGCCTGGTGTGCTGCAGTCCATGGGGTCGCAAAGAGTCAGACACGACTGAGCGACTGAACTGAACTGATACCAACATTCCTGTCAATGCTGTCTCTGGGTTGGTGAGAATCTAGAGTTTTCTCTTATGATTAAAAAATCACCTTTCTTGTCCTGGTAGAGAGGGAGAAGATGGAAGGGTTTGTGTGTCTCTGTTTCACGTACCTTGAGCCCCAAACAACTCTTAGGTCAGTGGATTTCACTCTCCATTCGAAATTTTAACTTTTGTATATTAAAAATGAGAGGTTTGATTAAGAATATGTGAGATAAAGGATCTGCCAAGGATGAGAAAACATGAATTGGAAAAAGCAGCAAAGAACAAATGCAGCACACTGTCCCATATCTTACCAAATCAGTTTCTTATTCCAGGAAATAGGTCCATCCAGATAAGCAGTTATGTCTCATTGCTGAAGGCAGAGATGCAACTGAAAATGGGAAACCTACGTAAGTTAGATTTCTATGTCGTGTGAGCATTCAGGCATTTTATGAGATTCGTTTTTGTGGAAACAAAAGAAAAACGGAATTTAATGGTTGGAACAAACTATTAACCCAGTTTTTGAATCCAGAGGGCAGTCAGTCAAGATTTCTAGAAGTTGGGCTTGAAATGTGCTTAGATAGTAGAGTGACAACATGCAGTAACAATTGGAAAATTTCCTGTTTTGTAGCTTGAATGTCTTTGCTGATGGCATGTACATCAGTGTCACATTCATGGTTATTTTTCAGGGCGGAGCATGGAAGGGTCCACTTCAGATTCCAGGCCTTATTTATTAGATAGTCACAATAAGGATCTGGAGAGTCAGGTTTTAGTTTTGAGGAACTTCAGTTCAAGAGAATGAGAGAAAATTGAAAGCTCAATTACTGACAAAATTCACAAAAATGCAAAATTAGTTTACAAAGAGATAAAATTACCTCAAAGATAATGACCATCTACAAAGGTTCAATTCAGTCGCTCAGTCGTGTCCAACTCTTTGCGACCCCATGACCCACAGCACACCAGGCCTCCCTGTCCATCACCTACTCCCAGAATTTACCCAAACCCATGTCCATTGTGTCGGTGATGCCATCCAACCATCTCATCCTCTGTCCTCTTCTCCTCCTGCCCTCAATCTTTCCCAGCATCAAGGTGTTATCCAACGAGTCAGCTGTTCGCATGAGGTGGCCAAAGTATTGGAGTTTCAGCTTCAACATCAGTCCTTCCAATAAACACCCGGGACTGATCTCCTTTAGGATGGACTGGTTGGATCTGCTTGCAGTCCAAGGGACTCTTAGGAGTCCTCTCCAACACCACAGTTCAAAAGCATCAATTCCTTGGCACTCAGCTTTCTTTATAGTCCAACTATCACATCCATACATGACCACTGGAAAAACCATAACCTTGACTAGACGGACCTTTGCTGGCAAAGTAATGTCTCTGCTTTTTAATATGCTTTCCAGGTTGGTCATAACTTTCCTTCCAAGGAATAAGTGTCTTTTAATTACATAGCTGCAATCACCATCTGCAGCGATTTTGGAGCCCAGAAAAATAAATTCAGCCACTGTTTCCACTGTTTCCCCATCTATTTCCAATGAAGTGATGGGGCCAGATGCCATGATCTTAGTTTTCTGAATGTTGAGCTTTAAGCAAATTTTTTCACTCTCCTCTTTAACTTTCATCAAGAGGCTCTGTAGTTCTTCACTTTCTGCCATAAGGGTGGTGTCATCTGCATATCTGAGGTTATTGATATTTCTCCCAGCAATCTTGATTCCAGCCTGTACTTTCTCCAGCCCAGCGTTTCTCGTGATGTACTCTGCATATAAGTTAAATAAGTAGGGTACAATATACAGCCTTGACGTACTCCTTTTCCTATTTGGAACCAGTCTGTTGTTCCATGTCCAGTTCTAACTGTTGCTTCCTGACCTGCATCCAGGTTTCTCAAGAGGCAGGTCAGGTGGTCTGGTATTCCCATCTCTTTAAGAATTTTCCAGAGTTTATTGTGATCCACACAGACAAAGGCTTTGGCATAGTCAATAAAGCAGAAATAGATGTTTTTCTGGACTCTCTTGCTTTTTTGATGATCCAGCAGATGTTGGCAATTTGATCTCTGGTTCCTCTGCCTTTTCTAAAACCAGCTTGATCATCTGGAAGTTCACGGTTCACGTAATGCCGAAGCCTGGCTTGGAGAATTTTAAGCATTACTTTACTAGAGTGTGAGATGAGTGCAATTATGCGATAGGCTGCACATTCTTTGACATTGCCTTTCATTGGATTAGAATGAAAACTGACTTTTTCCAGTCCTGTGGCCACTGCTGAGTTTTCCAAATTTGCTGGCATATTGAGTGCAGCACTTTCACAACATCATCTTTCAGGATTTGAAATAACTCAACTGGAATTCCATCACCTCGACTAGCTTTTTTCGTAGTGATGCTTCTGAAGGCCCACTTGACTTCACATTCCAGGATGTATCGCTCTAGGTGAGTGATCACCATCGTGGTTGTCTGGGTCATAAAGATCTTTTTTGTGCAGTTCTCCTGTGTATTCTTCCCACTTCTTCTTAATATCTTCTGCTCCTGTTAGGTCCCTACCATTTCTGTCCTTTATTGAGCCCATCTTTGCATGAAATGTTCCCTTGGTATCTCTAATTTTCTTGAAGAGACCTCTAGTCTTTCCCATTCTGTTGTTTTTTTCTATTTCTTTGCATTGATCACTGAGGAAGCCTTTCTTATCTCTCCTTGCTCTTTTTTGGAACTCTGCATTCAAATGGGTATATCTTTCCTTTTTCCTTTGCATTTCACTTCCCTTCATTTCACAGCTATTTGTAAGGCCTCCTCAGAGAGCCATTTTGCTTTCTTGCATTTCTTTTTCTTGGGGATGGTCTTGATTCCTGTCTCCTGTACAGTGTCACAAACCTCCATCAATAGTTCATCAAGCACTCTTTCTATCAGATCTAGTCCCTTAAATCTATTTCTCACTTTCACTGTATTGTCATACAGGATTTGATTTAGGTCATACCTGAATGGTCTAGTGGTTTTCTCCACTTTCTTCAATTTAAGTCTGAATTTGGCAATAAGGAGTTCATGATCAGCTCCCAGTCTTGTTTTTGCTGATTGTATAGAGCCTCTCCATCTTTGGCCACAAAGAATATAATTAATCTGATTTCAGTGTTGACCATCTGGTGATGTCCATGTGTAGAGTCTTCTCTTGTGTTGTTGGAAAAGGGTGTTTGCTATGACCATTGTGTTCTCTTGGCAGAACTCTATTAGCCTTTGTCCTGCTTCTTTCTGTACTCCAAGGCCAAAATTGCCTGTTACTCCAGGTGTTTCTTGACTTCCTACTATTGCATTCCAGTCCCCTATAATGAAAAGGACATCTTTTTTGGGTGTTAGTTCTAGATGGTCTTATAGGTCTTCATAGAACTGTTCAATTCAACTTATTCAGCGTTACTGGTTGGGGCATATACCTGGATTAGCGTGATATTGAATGGCTTGCCTTGGAAACGAACAGAGTTCATTCTGTCATTTTTGAGATTGCATCCAAGTCCTGCATTTCGGACTCTCTTGTTGACTATGATGGCTACTCCATTTCTTCTAAGGGATTCCTGCCCACAGTAGTAGATATAATGGTCATCTGAGTTAACTTCACCCATTCCAGTCCGTCTTAGTTTGCTGATTCCTAGAATTTCGATGTTCATTCTTGTCATCTCCTCTTTGACCACTTCCAATTTGCCTTGATTCATGGCCCTGACATTCCAGGTTCCTATGCAATTTTGCTCTTTACAACATCGGACCTTCCTTCTATCACCAGTCACATCCACAACTGGGTGTTGTTTTTGCTTTGGCTCCATCCCTTCATTATTTCTGGAGTTATTTCTCCACTGATCTCCAGTAGCATTTGGGCACCTACCGACCTGGGGAGTTCATCCTTCAGTGCCCTATCTTTTTGCCTTTTCATACTGTTCATAGGGTTCTCAAGGCAAGAATACTGAAGTGGTTTGTCATTCCCTTCTCTAGTGGATCACGTTTTGTCAGAACTCTCCACCATGACCCATCTGTCTTTGTTGGCCCTATAAGGCATAGCTCTCAGTTTCACTGAGTTAGACAAGGCTGTGGTCCTTTGGATAAGTTTGGTTAGATTTCTGTGATTGTGGTTTTCTTTCTGTCTGCTCTCTGATGTCTAAGGATAAGAGGCTTATGGAAGCTTCCTGATGGGAGAGACTGACTGCCAGGGAAATGGATCTTGTTCTGATGCACTGGGCCATTCTGAGTAAATCTTTTTTTTTTTTTTTTTTTTTTAATTGGTTGGAGGCCAATCACTTCACAACATTTCAGTGGGTTTTGTCATACATTGATATGAATCAGCCGTGGATTTACACATATTCCCCATCCGGATCCCCGCTCCCACCTCCCTCTCCACCCGATTCCCCCGGGTCCTCCCAGTGCACCAGGCTGGAGCACTTGTCTCATGCATCCCACCTGGGCTGGTGATCTGTTTCACCATAGATAGTATACATGCTGTTCTTTTGAAATATCCCACCCTCACATTCTCCCACAGAGTTCAAAAGTCTGTTCTGTATTTCTGTGTCTCTTTTTCTATCTTGCATATAGGGTTATTGTTACCATCTTTCTAAATTCCATATATATGTGTTAGTATGCTGTAATGTTCTTTATCTTTCTGGCTTACTTCACTCTATATAAGGGGCTCCAGCTTCATCCATCTCATTAGGACTGGTTCAAATGAATTCTTTTTAATGGCTGAGTAATATTCCATGGTGTATATGTACCACAGCTTCCTTATCCATTCATCTGCTGATGGGCATCTAGGTTGCTTCCATGTCCTGGCTATTATAAACAGTGCTGCGATGAACATTGGGGTGCACGTGTCTCTTTCAGATCTGGTTTCCTCAGTGTGTATGCCCAGAAGTGGGATTGCTGGGTCATATGGCAGTTCTATTTCCAGTTTTTTAAGACATCTCCACACTGTTTTCCATAGCGGTTGTACTAGTTTGCATTCCCACCAACAGTGTAAGAGGGTTCCCTTTTCTCCACACCCTCTCCAGCATTTATTGCTTGTAGACTTTTGGATAGCAGCCATCCTGACTGGCGTGTAATGGTACCTCATTGTGGTTTTGATTTGCATTTCTCTGATAATGAGTGATGTTGAGCATCTTTTCATGTGTTTGTTAGCCATCTGTATGTCTTCTTTGGAGAAATGTCTGTTTAGTTCTTTGGCCCATTTTTTGATTGGGTCATTTATTTTTCTGGAATTGAGCTGCAGGAGTTGCTTGTATATTTTTGAGATTAATCCTTTGTCTGTTTCTTCATTTACTATTATTTTCTCCCAATCTGAGGGCTGTCTTTTCACCTTACTTATAGTTTCCTTTGTAGTGCAAAAGCTTTTAAGTTTCATTAGGTCCCATTTGTTTAGTTTTGCTTTTATTTCCAATATTCTGGGAGGTGGGTCATAGAGGATCGTGCTTTGATTTATGTCGGAGAGTGTTTTGCCTATGGAGTTTGCCTCTAGGAGTTTTATAGTAAATCTTTAATCCAATTTTCTGTTGATGGTCAGGGCTGTGTTCCCTCCCAGTGGTTTAACCTGAGGCCAAACTATGGTGGAGGTAATGAAGATAATCTGCTTTTGGATTCTTGGGGCTATATCATTCGTATTCATTCTAGGGACAGCTCTATCCTCCATGGTGTTGACTTAAACAGTCACAATCAAGAAATTGAGTTACATTTCATTTGGTGGGAATGTTAAAGACTTCAAGCCTGGGAGACAGCTTCTCAGGCAGCCCTGAAATAAAGGATTCTAGGAGGCAGGGTGGGGGAGGAGTCAGGTTATGAAGAAGTTTGTAACAAAGGGGTGACAAAGCCACCGCTGTCCTAGTGCCCCTGACCCTGCAGCAGGCCACTGTCGACCCATGCCTCTGCGGGAGCCTCCTGGACACTCACAGGCAAGTCTGGGTCAGTCTCCTGTGGGGTCACGGCTCCTTCTTCCTGGGTTCTGGTACACAGAAGGTTCTGTTTGTGCCTTCCAAGAGTCTGTTTTGCCAGTCCTGTGTGAGGTCTGGCAGCTCTGTGGTGGGGTTAATGGTGACCTCCTCCAAGAGGGCTTATGCCATACCCAGGTCTGCTGCACCCAGAGCCCCCACTCCTGTGGCAGGCCACTGCTGACCCATACCTTCGCAAGAGACACTCAAACACACTTCTGGCTCAGTTTCTGTGGGGTCTCTGGGTCCTGGTGTACACAAGGTTTGTTTCACCCCTTTGTTACAAACTTCTTTATAACCTGACTCTCCCCCACCTCATCCCTGCTTCCTTGAATCCTTTTTCTCAGGGTCACCTGAGAAGCCATCTCCCAGGCTTGAAGTTTTTAACATTCCCACCAATTTAAGGAGGATAGAGCTGTCCCTAGAATGAATACAGATGATATAGCCCCAATAATCCAAAAACATCACTCCCACCCAAACATAGCATTGATAAAGAAAAGCAAACCTTCATCACCACAGGCAATTAGAAATCTCTGAGCTTCCAGAAAAATGGGACACTTCAATCACAACCCATTAATCTATGATACCTAGTAGAATATACAGGGATGAGATTTTCCTAGCACTGACAAGGCAATGCAGGGAAAAGACAGCAAATATCCCTGGTGGATTGAGAACCCCTTATTTAGACAAATTTCCCTAAGAGCTGGCACTCATGGTACAGGTATGTCTTAGGTCCCAAGCTTGACAGATGGCCACCTACAGATGCACGCCCAACAACCTATGCCTCCTGGCAAGCATAAAAATCAGGGAGAGTGCACTTTCCCTGGATACTAGCCCAGCTCTCAAGACACAAAGCAAGAGAGAAGGAAGATCTCATGTTATTTTTTTCTGTTTGTAATTGGTGACTCACAACAAATATTTGTCCAAAATGACTTCATTATGGTGAGAACTATGAACTCACCAGTTTGTGAGGCTGATTCAAACAACAAGCTTTTCAGATTTTACCCTATGCCTATGATTCTCCCCCTTATGACAAAAGACAGTGATAGAGGGAAATTGTGGCTACCCAAGAATGGATCAATATCAAATGGCCAAAGCCACATACACCCAAAGTAGTTCACAGAAATGTTTTCTCCTGTTAATCTCAATTTGGAAAGCAGATATTTTTATTACCATTTTCAGCTAAACTCTACAGACTGAAATCTTGAAGCCTGATTTTGGTAAGAATTCTTACCTCTTGCTGGTTTTGCCAGTTGTTCTAAGATTTAGTTGTAACATCTGGGGTCAGAGGGGTATCTCAAGCATCTTATCTGGGTCAACAAAATGGTAGGGGAGAAAAAAATTCCTCTGTTTCCTCAGGTTCAGTGACTGGGCCTTCAAAATATCATGATGGAAGACAATTTAACAATAGAGAAGCAAGCACAGTTTATTAACATGTGTATTACACATACACCCAGGAAAACTTTTAATGTTGAAAATCTCAGAAGGTGGTTAGAACTTAGGGTTTATATAGATATGAACAAAGAACAATATTTTTAGCGGAGTGACAAGACAAAGGACAGGGGGTTTAGGTTCTTAGAGGGTGACAAACTGTGGAAAGATAAATATATAGGAAGACGATGGAAGATAAGGGTTGTTTTGGTGATGTTGGCTCTGTAGATTCCTCTCAGTTCTGTCTCTGGGCTGATAAAAATCTAGAGTTGGCTCAGGTGGTGAAGAATCATCCTGTTCTTCCTGGTAGGAAGGAAGACAGAAAGTTTGTTTGTGTATTTGCTTCTTTCCAGTGGCCTTTGACTCTAAATAATTCTTATGTCAGAGTGTAAGTGTTGGGATAGCATACTCTGAAAATCTTTGGTATTGATCATATACATTCAATTTGTGAGACCTTAATGAGCCACTTTAAGTATCCACAGCAGTAATTTCTTTTCCTTACCTCCTGCCAATCTGCCAACATTTTTTTATACTCTCTTGGGCTCCTAGAAATTACAGCAGTGATTCTTAATTTTTTTATGTCATACATTTTTAAAACTGATGAAAAATTATGGATTTTTCTGTTCCTCCCTTGAAATATTTTCACACTCACACGATTCTGCTTAAATTTAAGAAATAAATCCAGATTGTGAGTTCTACATCTAGAGTCAGCTCCCATCCATGACATAATAGTTTCTATTAAACTAACCTTCCCGCTAAGAACAGCTGCAGTAGCAAAATAATATAATAAAAAAATAGCCATGTGTCTGAAGGCATTGCAAAGCAACCAAGACATCCAAGGACGGGGTACTGAGAGCCTATGAAGATGGAAAATGCATTCGAGTGAACTTGGAGTTTTTTTTTCCCACTTTTCAGTTCAAGATAATTTCTGAGTGTCATGGGCCTAGAGGTGGAGCAGAATGTGGTGATGTGGGCTTTCAAAAGTTTCACGAGGCCAAGGAGATGAAAATTAGAATTAAGATTTCTAAGAAATCTAATAGGATCTATGGAATCAAGGATTCCTGGGATTTATAGAATTAATATTTCCTGGGAAAAGGAAACACAGAAACACAAGCTTTTTTTCCATTGAAGCATATGTTAATAACTAAGCTTAAAGGATAAGCAGAACTCTCAGTAGTGTCCTCAGTTCAGTTCAGTTCAGTCGCTCAGTCATGTCCGACTCTTAGCGAACCCATGGACTGCAGCACACCAGGCCTCCCTGACCATCACCAACTCCTAGAGTTTACCCAAACTCATGTCCATTAAGTCAGTGAACCATCCAACCATCTCATCCTCTGTCGTCCCCTTCTCCTCCTGCTCTCAATCTTTCCCAGCATCAGGGTCTTTTCCAATGAGTCAGCTCTCCACAACAGGTGGTCAAAGTACTGGAGTTTCAGCTTCAACATCAGTCCTTCCAATGAAAATTCAGGACTGATTTCCTTTAGGATGGACTGGTTGGATCTGCTTGCACTCCAAGGGACTCTCAAGAGTCTTCTCCAACACCACAGTTCAAAAGCATCAATTCTTCTGTGCTCAGCTTTCTTATAGTCCAACTCTCACATCCATACATGACTACTGGAAAAACCACAGCTTTGACTAGATGGACCTTTGTTGGCAAAGTAGTGTCTCTGATTTTTAAAATGCTGTCTAGGTTGGTCATAACTTTCCTTCCAAGGAGTAAGCGTCTTTTAATTTCATGGCTACAGTCACCATCTGCAGTGATACTGGAGCCCCCAAAAATAAAGTCAGCCACTGTTGCCACTGTTATCCATCTATTTTCCATGAAGTGATGGGACCGGATGCCATGATCTTAGTTTTCTGAATGTTGAGCTTTAAGCAAATTTTTTCACTCTCCTCTTTTCACTTTCATCAAGAGGCTCTTTAGTTCTTCCACACTTTCTGTCATGAGGGTGGTGTTATAGGCATATCTGAGGTTATTGATATTTCTCTCAGCAATCTTGATTCCAGCTTGTGCTTCCTCCAGCCCAGTGGTTCTCATTATGTACTCTGCAATATAAGTTAAATAAGCAGGGTGACAATATACAGCCTTGACGTACTCCTTTTCCTATTTGGAACCAGTCTGTTGTTCCATGTCCAGTTCTAACTCTTGCTTCCTGATCTACATACAGATTTCTCAAGAGGCAGGTCAGGTGGTCTAGTATTCCCGTCTCTTTCAGAATTTTCCACAGTTTGTTGTGATCCACACAGTAAAGGCTTTAACATAGTCACTAAAGCAGAAATAGATGTTTATCTGGAATTCGCATGCTTTTTCAATGATCCAGCAGATGTTGGCAATTTGATCTCTGGTTCCTCTGCCTTTTCTAAATTCAGCTTGAACATTTGGAAGTTCACAGTTTACATATTACTGAAGCTTGGCTTGCATAATTTTGAGCAATACTTTTCTAGCATGTGAGATGAGTTCAATTGTGTGGTGGTCTGAGCATTCTTTGGCATTGCCTTTCTTAGGAACTGGAATGAAAACTGACCTTTTCCAGTCCTGTGGCCACTGCTGAGTTTTCCAAATTTGCTGGCATATTGAGTGCAGCACTTTTCACAGCATCATCTTTCAGGATTTGAAATAGCTCAACTGGAATTCCATCACCTCCAATAGTTTTGTTCGTAGTAATGCTTCCTAAGGCCCCTTGACTCCACATTCCAGGATGTCTCGATCTAGCTGAGTTGTCACACCATCATAATTATGTGGGTCGTGAAGATCTTTTTTGTGCAGCTTCTTCTTCTTGCCACTTCTTAATATCTTCTGCTGTGTTAGGTCCATACCATTTCTGTCCTTTATTGAGCCCATCTTTGCATGAAATGTTCCCTTGGTATCTCTAATTTTCTTGAAGAGATCTCTAGTCTTTCCCATCATATTGTTTTCCTCTATTTCTTTGCACTTTGATCACTGAGGAAGGCTTTCTTATCTCTCCTTGCTATTCTTTGGAACTCTGCATTCAAATGGGTATATCTTTCTTTTTCTCCTTTGGTTTTCGCTTCTTTTCACAGCTATTTGTAAGGTCTCCTCAGACAGCCATTTTGCTTTCTTGCATTTCTTTTTCTTCGGATGGTCTTTTTCCCTGTCTCCTGTACAGTGTCATGAACCTCCATCCATAGTTCATCAGGCAGTCTGTCTATTAGATCTAGTCCCTTAAATCTATTTCTCACTTTCACTGTGTAATCGTTAGGGGTTTGATTTAGGTCATACTTGAATGGTCTGTTGGTTTTCCTACACTCTTCAATTTAAGTCTGAATTTGGCAGTAAGGAGTTCATGATCTGAGCCACAGTCAGCTCCTGGTCTTGTTTTTGCTGACTGTATAGAGCTTCTCCATCTTTGGCTACAAAGAATATAAAGAGTCTGATTTCGGTGTTGACCATCTGGTGATGTCCATGTGTAGAGTCTTCTCTTGTGTTGTTGGAAGAGGGTTTTTACTATGACCAGTTCATTCTCCTGGCAAAACTCTATTAGCCTTTGCCCTGCTTCATTCCCTACTCCAAGACCAAATTTGCCTGTTACTCCAGGCATTTCTTGACTTCCTACTTTTGCATTCCAGTCCACTATAATGAAAAGGACGTCTTTTTTGGGTGTTAGTTCTAGAAGGTCTTGTAGGTCTTCATCGAACTGTTTAACTTCAACCTCTTCAGGGCATATACTTGAATTAACGTGATATTGAATGGCTTGCCTTGGAAACGAACAGAGTTCATTCTGTCATTTTTGAGATTGCATCTAAGTACTGCATTTCAGACTCTTTTGTTGACTATGATGGCTACTCCATTTCTTCTAAGGGTTTCCTGCCCACAGTAGTAGATATAATGGTCATCTGACTTAACTTCGCCCATTGCAGTCCATTTTAGTTCGCTGACTCCTAGAATGGTGATGTTTACTCTTGACATCTCCTGTTTGACCACTTCCAATTTTCCTTGTTTCATAGACCTAACATTCCAGGTTCCTATGCGATATTGCTCTTTACAGCTTTGGACCTTGCTTCCATCACCAGTCACATCCACAACTGGGTGTTGTTTTTGCTTTGGCTCCATCTCTTCATTCTCTCTGGAGTTAGTTCTCTACTGATCTCCAGTAGCATATTGGGCACCTAGCGACTTGGGGAGTTCATCTTTCAGTGCCCTATCTTTCTGCCTTTTCATACGGTTCATGGGGTTCTCAAGGCAAGAATACTGACGTGTTTTGCCATTCCCTTCTCCAGTGAACCACATTTGTCAGAACTCTCCACCATGACCTGTCCGTCTTGGGTCGTCCTACACAGCATGGGTCATTGTTTCACTGAGTTAGACAAGGCTGTGGTCCATGTGATGAGATTGGTTAGTTTTGTTTGATTGTGGTTTTCAGTCTGTCAGCCCTCTGATGGAGATGAATAAGAGGCTTATGGAAGTTTCCTGATTTTAGAGACTGACTGAGGGGATACTGTCTTGTTCTGAATGATGGGGCCATGTTCAGTAAATTGTTGATCCAATTTTCTGTTGATGGGCAGGGCTGTGTTCCCTCCCTACTATTTACCTGGGCCAGAACTATGGTGGAGGTAATGAAGATAACAGTGACCTCCCTCAAAAGATCCCATGCATGTAATGCTACACTCAGTGGCCCCAACCCAGTGGTGTCATAGTTCTAAGCAAACTGAGGTTGTTGTTTGGGGCCAAAAGAATGTATAGTGTATGTATGTTTGAAGATCTCAAGAACAGACAAAGCTAGTCTATGTTGAGAGGCCAAGATACGTTATACTTGGCGAAGAGTAACACCTAGTATAGCACAAGGGAAGGTCGCAATTTTTGGACTATTTCTTGAAGTGGGTGAGACTTTTATAGCACATTCTCTTGGAGTCTTCAGTAATGAAGCTGTATCTTTTTGATTGTGCATTTTTCAGTGTGTGTGTATATATATGTACATATTATACTTCAATGTTTAAAAAGTTTGCTTGAAAATATTTTTTCAGTTTATGGGAGACTGTGTTTTTTGAACAGAATCCTTTAATCCTTCCTCATTTCAGGAAGCAGTGAGCAAAGTCCACAAGGTCCCTTGGGGGCATCCGGCACAGTAATGAAAAAAGTCATATTTTTATGGATGCGTCTCAACTACACATTGAAAGTTGGTCATAACAAAGAGCCCAGTGTTTGAAGTCATGTGCTAATCAATACGTTTCATGGAATAAAAATGACAGAATGTTGATAACCAGTTTGAAGCTGAGTTAAGGACGATGGGAGTTCATGATACTATTTTTCTTTTTGTGTATATGTTTGAAAATTTTTATAAGTTTTTATAAAGAAAGAAAACACAAGGATCTGCTTCTTCAGTAACAAAAAATAATGTCACAATCGGAATCCCACAGAGGATGAAAAAGAGAAGTCAGTGTTATAACCACACTTTCTGGGAAACAAACTCACTCAGAAGGACAGTGCAGATAGTGGAGTGCAGTTTATTATACTGGCGGGCCCAAGGCAGAGTCTCCTCTTAGCCAAGGACCCCGACCAGCATTTCTGAAAATCTTTTATACCCCATGTGTACGTGTCCAAACCCACCACCCCAAATCCCTTGAGGCTTACAAAGGAAGGGTAAATACAGTCACAATAACCCATGTGTTATGTGTTTAAACAGTTAATAATCAATAAGCCCGCGGTTACATTCCAACCAGTTAATAACTGATAAGCCTGTGGTTACATTCCGATAGATACTGTCCGGAGGCAGGGGTGATTAGTGTCTGTTTTCTCTTCAAGGTTCCCCTGTCCTGAGGGGGTCTTATCCTTCCATTGTCATTCCCACAGGCGCTAGCTAAGCACAGAGTTCAGAGTCCACTGGAGAGGCGGCCTAGCACGATCGGCTCGGACAGGCCTGAGATGGAGTCCAGGCCCTATGAATTCCTTCTTCATCAGAAAAAGAAATCCTGTACAAAATTAGATTTGCTTCAGCTAAAAATTTTAGACATATTGTACTCCTACTTTCTTTTGAACAAATTGAATCCCATTTCTAAGGCTTATTTTAACCACACCTTTTCTAAGGAGTCTTAATTACTACCCTTGCCTCTAAACCCCCAATTACTCAATTATTATTTGTTGCCACTTCATTGATCTTCACTATATTTTGTGCTGGGCTGCCTGAGTTGTTATATCTTTATGCATGTTATTTTTGTTTTGAAATATTTTACCGCATGCCAAGTAAGCTTATCATGTTGAGGAACTATTAAATATGAAATATATTTTAATTTGCAATTTATCAGATTTATCATTTTATTTATTATTTATTGAATGCTTATTTTTTGCCACAACTTTTTCAAACATGGCTTGTTCTCCTTAGATGCTACATATCAAATGTGCCCATTCACTTCTTCAGTCCTCATAAAACCGATATGAACTTGGCATTCTTAGTATCCTTATTTTATGAATCAGGTAACTGAGTCACACAGGGCAGGGTGCAGGATGTCACACAGTAAGTGTCGGAGCTCTGGGCCTAAATTGTTAAATCTACCTGATTTTGCCTCATAATTGTTTATTGGGCCTAGCACTGTATAGTCGGGAAAGAAACTTCCCAAGGTGCTTCAAGAATCTAAAGCATTTTCTTCAGAGTATTGACTTACTTAATTAAAGCAAAATTGTCTTAACATAAAATCTATTGTCTTTGAATTTGTGTGGTCTTCACAGAGTTATTTGAATCCTGTCCTTAAAACTTAGGGCTGAATTTCTGCAACTGATGTTGAACTGTTCACCAATAATTATTGTATTTGCAGATTTTCTGTTCTAGTATTTCAATATATTTATGTTATCTTCAAAACAAAATTTCCACAACCTTGTGAGTATAATTGGAGAAAGAGTCTTAATGAATTATTTTACTGTTCTTTACAAACAGGTCCCATTGTGGAGTGAGAGAAATACCTGTCATGTTATATCACAAAGGCTCATTAGATGGAAGTTAGGTTCACTGTTAAATAGTGGAGGACCAGAAATTGACTGGCGCTAGTGAGAATGTGCTCACTGATTCTGATGAAGTTATTGCACTTCTTTAAACATGCTTTTCTCTTCCTAACTGCCACATATTAAATGTACTTAGGAAACCCGCTGTGCTTCTGAAAATACCCTTCCCAGGATTATATCCAAAGATATGACTCTTGTTTCCAATTAGAGCTTCTAGTCAAAACATGGGCACACAAATAGAAAGCTAATCTAAATTACCTGAGATCTCCAAACCCCATAATTAGCACTGATAACATTGTGATGCATACTTCCTGTCTTCTTTTCCTACACAAATGTTAATCTTTATGTTAATTAAACTGTAAGAAAAAAAAGCTACTATCATTGCTTATATACTATCCTCCACTTATATTTGCATAATTGACAAATTATGTGTATTTAATGCTACAGAACTCACTAGAACCAATGCAGTTTTAGACTTTTTATGCATACTGTTAAATTGCTTTCTTGAAATTTTGAACCAATTTATGTTCCCTTTTTAAAAAAATTTTTATTGGTGTATAGACTTTCCAGGTGGCGCTAGTGGTAAAGAACCTGTCTGCCAGTGCAGGAGACATAAGAGACATGGATTTAATCCCTAGGTTAGGAAGATCCCCTGGAGAAGGGCAGGCAGTCTACTCCAGTATTCTTTCCTGAGTAATCCCATGGACAGAGGAGCCTGGCAGTCTACAGTCCATAGGGTCCCAGAGAGTCAGACACGACTGCAACAACTTGGCACACACATGTATCTATGTGTGTGTATATATATATATATATATATACATATATATATATATATATATGGGTGTGTGTATCCATTCATTTTCAGATTCTTTTCCCATATGTGTTATTACAGAATATTGAGTAAAGTTCCCTATGTTATACAGCAGATCCTTATTAGTTATATATTTTATGTACACTAGTGTGTATATGTTAATCCTAGTTTTCCAGTTTATTACTTTTCTCCTTTGGTAACCATAAGTTTAATTTTAAGATCTATGAGTCTGTTTCTATTTTGTAAATAAGTTCATTTATATCATTTTATATTAGACTCCACATATAAGTGATATATATTTATCTTTCTCTGAGTGACTTCACTTGGTATGATAATCCCTAGATCCATCCATGTTGCTGAAAACATTATTTTCTTCATTTTTATGGCTGAGTAGTATTCCATTGCATGTATATGCAAATCTTCTTTATCCATTCCTCTGTTGATGGATATTTAGCTTGTTTGCATGACTTGGCTTTTTGTAATAGTGCTGCTATGAACATTGGGGCACATGTATCTTTTCAAGTTATGGTTTTCTCCAGATATATGCCCAGCAGTGTGGGATTGCTAGATCATATGGTAGTTCTCTATTTACTTTTTTAAGGAACCCCCATACTGTTCATAGTGGTTGTGCCAATTTACGTTCCAATAGTGTAGAACTGTTCTCCACGCCTTCTCTAGTATTCATTGTTTATAGATTTTTGATAATGTCCATTCTGACTGGTGTGAGGTAATATCTCATTGTAGATTTGATCTGCATTTCTCTAATAACTAGTAATATTGAGCCCACAGTAGTTGATAAGAATATCAGTTAACAATAGCTACACCAACAATGGTTATTTTTTAATCATCATCTCATTTTTTAATCATTGTCTCATGAGATAAAATGTCATCTCAGTATTTTACTTTACTTGACAATTGTGGAACTTGAATGCTTCTGTGTATTTATTGGCCTTTGAATTTCTTCAGGGAAGAATTAGAATTGTTTCTTTATGTGATTTTTTTTCCTGTTTTTCTCTTCAAGCTTTTCTTATTAATTTGTAAGCTCACATTTACTTCATGCTCACTCTCACTCTCTCCCCACCCCCTACCCGTGTGTGTGTGTATTTATACATGTATCCATATGGATACATGTATATATATATATATATATATATATATATATCCATTTTCTAAATATGGTGTCTTTTTTTTAATGTAACTAGACCTTTCAGTCTTTTCTCTTATGGTTTTGGCCTTTATTGTTTTGTTTAAGAGAGCCTTCCCTACCTCAAGTTTTAATAACATGTAATTGTTTTGTGATTTTACTTCAAAATTTAACCTAATCAAAATTTATTTTGTTACAAGGTTTAAGGTAGGGATTGAAAAGTTATTCTTTAAAAAAAAACTCTATGTAATTATTTTAATATTATTTATTAAATAATCTATATTTTGTCCACAAATTTAATATCTAGATTTTTATCACAACACTTCTAATATAATTGGTTCTATTTCTAAACTTTTATTTCATTCCATTAATCTATCTTCCTATTCTGACATTAGTACCACTCATTGGGATTTTTATTGGATTGCATTAAAATAATATATTATTTTGGAAAAAGTTGCCATAACCTGCTTTAAATTTTTATTATAGATATAAAATACTGACAGTTTTCTAATAGCAAAAGATAAAGAATTTTACTTTCATTTCATTAGTATTGAAAACCATAATCCTCTGAATGATAAGAAGCTCAGCAACAAAATTGGAATCCATCTCCAATCAACTCTGCAGAGCTTGAAGGTATACATTTTGTATATCAACCCTATCCTTAACTTAATTTTTCCCCATCTTTTTTTCCTATTCTGTCTCCATTGACTAATTATTTATTTTTATAAAATCTTTGCATTGTGTTTACAACTGCTAACTACCTTCCTCCAGTTTTGAAGTTATTTGGAAGTAAAACTAAAAGCCTTTAATAGATTATCAAAGAAATCCATGACCATAAAGATTAAAAAACACAGTTTTAGAGCATTTCAAGTGACTCATTAATGGCCAAAATTGAATGTAATTTTACAAATTTCTTTATACCATGCTATTTTATGAAATCAATCTGACCTAAATGATCCTGACATTATTTGAAGAAGCATATGTGAAATTAAATTGTTAATGTCCAGAAGACTGATGCTGAAATCAAGTACTACCCACAAAGTCCACAGCATGACACTTGTGTTTCAGGATAACCGCAGTAAAAACTATTCAACTGTAAAAAGAGAGAATGTAAAACATTAGAGATTGGTATCTAGCATATACCATAACCTGGTTGATCGGACTTCATTTATTTATTCATTCGCGCCTGCATAAAATTTACTGAGCCCTTAATGTGCCAGATACTATGGTAGGCATTGGATTTATGGCATTCAACAAAACAGAGAAAAAGTTCTTCCTCCTTTTGTCCTCCCATTTTTATGGGAGTAGACAGACAATTAAGAATATAAATAAGTAGAATAAGTAAGTTAGATATTGCTATATCAGTAGAAGATTAGGGAGTTGGTAGGAAATATGTATGAAAAGGTAGAAACATTAGAGTAGACAGGAAGTCTCACTGTGAGGGTGGTGGTATCTTGAGTTAAGACTTGCTGTCCAAAAGCTCTGATTTAGGAACACACTCACATGCAGAGGAGGTGATGTGGGTGAAGTAAATCAAGGTAAGGAGGCAAAGGACTAGGTGATGAGGTTAAGTACACAGTGAGGGATACCAGACACCATAAAGGAAAAACCCTGTATCCTTTACAGAAACACTGGAGGATATTAAGTGGGGCAGTCACTTGATCTGACCCATATGTCAGCTTTGTTGATATATTTGAAATTTTTAAATAGATCAGGGAATAAATATGTACTTGTGTGTTTTTAAGTTAATCAGAAATAAAACTATTAACATAAATTGGTGATAGTAGAAAAGAATAAATTGGTGGAAGAAGCAATTGAAATAAAAATGCAGCGGCATGAGGTGATAGGGACAAAGAAGGGGATTCACTCAGGGCAGTACCAGGGTCCCCAGCCTGGATGATGGGTGGCGTGGTTCAACCACAGTGACTTTAGGAGGAGAAGCCAGACATGGGAGTTTGACATGAGAGCTTATAAGAATGATGGATTTAAAGTAACAGAGAAAAACTGAAGTTGAGAAAAGGGAGGGAGGAAAGTACCAGAGATATAAAATGAGGAGTTATCAGGAGGAGATAGGCTGAAGCCATGAGAATGAATGAACCACTCAAGGGATAGAATTGCAAGAAACAAAAAAATGGAATTCCCTACTTATTATTTTGCACTATATATACACATATTTGAGACAAAAATGAGCACTTATTGTGTACCTATCTCCCCCCAAAATATCCATCTAATGACAGATATACAACAGAAGAAGAGTGAAAGGATAGAACTCAGTTAAGTATGATTAACTTGGGTGAAGATAACTTTTGCTTTGGGACACTATATAGTATAGGTATCAAAATGATAGACTTTGCAACTTCATACTTGGGTGGCATTAGACGATTGGATGTGAAACAAGTCATTACTGGATAGTGCTCAATAAATTGTAGGTTGTCTGCTTTTACTGGGTATATTGTGACTTTCTATACATTTCTTTTCAATCAAGACAGTATTATTGTAAATAATATTCTGGATTAGTTGACTGACTAAAATTCCATGACTGTCGAGTAAAATAATGTATATGTTTCCTGATGTGGCATGACTAGACTATGATTTGATGTGTATGATTGAACTTGATTTGTTATCCCATCAAAACACACTTTTGGGGGGGTGTTCTTTAAACTTTCTAAAAATTAGTTCAGTTCAGTTCACTCGCTCTGTTGTGTCCAACTCTTTGTGACCCCATGAATCACAGCACGCCAGGCCTCCCTTTCCATCACCAACTCCTGGAGTTTACTCAACCTCATGTCCATTGAGTCAGTGATGCCATCCAACCATCTCATCCTCTGTTGTCCCCTTTTCCTCCTGCCCCCAATCCCTCCCAGCATCAGGGTCTTTTCCAATGAGTCAGCTCTTCGCATGAGGTGGCCAAAGTATTGGAGTTTCAGCTTTAGCATCAGTCCTTCCAATGAACACCCAGGACTGATCTCCTTTAGGATGGACTGGTTGGATCTCCTTGCAGTCCAAGGGACTCTCAAGAGTCTTCTCCAACACCACAGTTCAAAACCATCAATTCTTCGGTGCTCAGGTAGTCACTTAACTTCACAGCCTTGCATTACAAATGTTATTACAAACTCGGTAGGGAACATAGGTGTAGGCAGCTCCTTGGCCTGAACTTTAAAGGTGGAGCTGAAAGTCATGCATACAGGAGAGGATGCAGCAGGTTGGGAGTTCCAGGCAAAGCAAGGGAGATAGGGCAAGGTGCCCATGTTGGGGAGCAGGATGGGTAAAGATGACAATGCAAAGTACACCAAGGGGCCAAAGCTGATTTTAAAACTTTCTGAGGGTTATAGAGCAAAAATATACTAAAGTTAGTCATTATGGCTGTCTGCTGTAGTCAACCCACCCATATCATGTCTTATCTTATTTATCTGTTTTGCCATCATAATTCTTCTTAGAAGTAAAACCAATCACAGTGAAGATGGTCCTGTTAACTCATAGGTAAGGAAAGCCTTCAGATTGCCCAAGAATATTTTGAAATATTGTACCTTTATCCACACATGTATGTATATAAACTCTTTATTCTCTCTTATATTTAAAAAAGTAAACTGGAGAATCACTGCAGCCCAAACTTAAAACACCATGGAAACTCCTAGCAAACTCCTAGTAATAGTCAATGTCTTTCACTGATGATTTCACCATGGGGAAGAAGAAAAAAGAATAAATTATTCACTTTAGAAATATAATTTCCAACATTAATCCCACCAGTATGTTGTTGTTGTTCAGTTGTGTCTGACTTTTTGCAACCCCATGAACTGCAGCATGCCAGGCTTCTCTGTCCATCATGATCTCCCGGAGCTTGCTCATACTCATGTCCATTGAGTCAGTGAATCATCCCATTCTCTGTCCCCATCTCCTCTTGCCCTCAGCCTTTCCCAGCATCAGGTTCTTTTCCAAAGAATCAGCACTGGCCAAAGTATTCAGTACTTATGTTAATTGAGATACATATCAGCTTACGCATTTTGGCAGAATAAAAGTGAAACTTGCTTCCCTTTTTTAAAATATCAAAGACCTGTTCCAGAGAGACTGAGAACTCTTTCCTGTCTCTTTCTGTGTTAGCATATGCTTGTAGTGGTTATTTTGATTCATTAGAGAGGGATTTAAGCTTTTCAATTTTTCTAACTTTAATACTGCTGTTATGTAAGAGAAGGAAAAGCTCCGAGGAGCCTTCCTAGAAGAGATAATTGTACAGAACTCCTGGTCTCCTTCTTCAGTCGTGTAACATATATCAGTTGGTAATGGTTAATTAGTGTATGCACTTGCAATTTGGTCTCCTGAGGAGGGAAATTACATTTCTTACTTTTAACCTAGAAGAGCATAGAATTCTGTGAGTGTGTTCATCTTACTTAGACTTTATGGCCTTGCCTTAATCTATTGAGGGGAATGGAATGGATACAAGAGAAAATGACAGGCCATTTGCTGAGTACACCATTTATAACAAGAAGTACCTAAGGTGCTAGGTGCCTGATTTATCTGTTGAGCTTAACAGTGGACTGTACACATACTTGCATTTTTACATACTTGTTCATTTGACTGAAAATGAGAGAGAATGTGTTCTAGTTGAGTGAACACCAACTTTGGAGTTATTTGTATCTGTTCCAAACATGACTCTACCTCTTAGCAGTTGCATAACGTTTGAAGATGTACTTCATATTCTGATTCTTATTCTTCTCATCTGCAAAACAAGAATAATATTACTATACCCTTGAAGGATAGTTGAATTAGAGATAATCTGTATATAATCCTTAGTATAGTGTATGCCACATTTAAATGTTCAATAAATGATAGAATTTTTATGATTGATGTTATCTAGATCTACCTCATTCCGCTGCCCCTTCATTTTCTTCCCTTTTAATATATAATTTAAAACTTAACAGAGAATATTATAGAAATAATATACTTTAGTAACTTGTTAAAATGACCACCTTATTGTCCACAGCAATCAGTAATTTTAAAGGAAACTTGGGGGACACATTTATTGCAAAGTTTTCTTGGGGGAGACCTCAGTGCTGTTATTTATAAAATAGTAATGGGATAAGTAAAAGAGTTGTGTGAATTAAATGGCCTAAGATTTGTAGAAATATTCTGCAAGCTATAAAAAATTATGCAAATGTCCACTGGTCCTGAAAAGCACTTTAGAGTTCATCCAACTCCTTGTTTTAAAGATGATAAAAATGAGAACTAGAAAAAGTATGATTCATCCAATGGTACATAATTAGTGAGTGGCAGAATAAAACTCTGGCTTTAGTGACCGGTGTTCCAGAGTATTACCCACTAATGTTGATAATGTGTATTCATTGTCCTGTTTGAGTGGGCCATTAATATCCTTCTAGTTTTCTAATGCTCCGTTGCTATAACTACCGTTCAGGTACAGAATGTGTAAAATGTGTAAAATCAGTATGATACGGTGCTGCCAACTGACGTTGAGGAAGATATGGTTCTGTGTTAGAGAAGGAGGGAGCTATGGGATTTTTCCATCTTGCCTCATCACCTGTCTTCCCTGAATGAACTCCAGTTTGCAGGGTCATTACCATGTGTTGTCTGGCACTGTTTCAGAATGAGGTGTTGCTGAAGTTAAAGCCGTAGGGTTCTGCAGTTTCATTTGGGAGAAAAATTTGATTCCAAATTGAAGCAGCTACTTGATCGATACACATTGAGGTCACTGTTTCTGCTACCAGGGCAAAAATGCATGAAAATGAAAGTCCAGAAGTGTCCTCTTTCAATATTAAGAACAACTTCCCATCTCCCTAAATAATTAACATCTGTAAGGTGTGCTCAGAAACTTAAGTCTCACTGGATTTCTTGATACTTATATGAAGGAGTAAACAGTGATAAGAAGTTAGGATAGAAGATAGGCCTGCTTACTGAGAGCTGCCTATACAAACTAGACAATTCTAACAGATGGCATTTAGATGTAGAATGACAGATGGAATTACTTTTATCCTGTTATTGGAAAATAGAAGCAAAGCTGAAATAGATTGCCAACTAAATGAAATCAATCAATGTAAGCCACCTTTATGTTCAGATGCTCAATTTTAGTTTTGCATATATGTTCTTTCTATCTCTCTCTCTCTCTCTCTCTATATATATATATATATATACACACACACACACACACACACACACATATATATGTGTGTGTACAAACACACATATGTATGTAGGTATATATGTGTGTACATATATAATGTATGCATATAATCTGTGGTGGTGGTGGTTTAGTCGTTAAATTGTGTCCAACTTTGTGACCCCATAGACTGTAGCCTGCTGGGCTCCTCTGTCCTTGGGATTTCCCAGGCAAGAAAACTGTAATGGGTAGGCCATTTGCTTTGCCAGGGGATCTTCCTGACACAGGGATTGAACCCACGTCCCTCAGATTGGGATTGCGTAGCTTGCTACATTGCAGTCAGATTCTTTGCTGCTGAGCCAGCAGGGAAGCCCCATATATACTCTGTATCTAGCATATATGTATGTGTGGGGGTGTATTATACTATGTATTATAGAACATACTTACTTATTTTAATATTCCAAGGAACTGTCCAAATTATTAGCTCATCAAAGTTAGGGAGAGATAACCAATGTGACTGGCAAGTAGATTCAATGAAAATTGCTTCATTTAGGTGTCACACAGACTTCACTTCATCGCTAATAAAGAACAGTACTCATAAAATGAAGAGGAAAATTCTACCAAAACAAAACCCCACCTCAAAAGCAATATTTGAAAAAATTTTGTTGTTGACTCAGATATAAACTCACATATCATTAACTTAGTCTATCCTGGAGAACTAGAGTGAACTGTTGTTTTTTATAACACATTCTCAGGTGATGTGTCCACTATTAGTCTTTTGTACAATAGGGTTTTCTTTATTAACTTTGGGTGTTTATTACATATATAATAGGCCTCATTGTAGCAATACCTGAACTGACTTCAATTATTCCATTATTGTTGGCTTAAAATCATAAGTGCTTAAAATTTTTAGGAATAAAAAAATACTGTTATAGAGATGACTTTTAAAATGTGGTAGAAAGGGCATACATTCTGTTAATCTATTGGACTATCCAGTGCCATATCATAGAATCATAGACTGCCAAAGCTTTTAAAAATTGTATGTGGATTGAGGCCATCTGTTCCAAAAACTGTGTTTTGTTTTGTTTTTTAACAAATAAGAATGAGGCTCAGAGAGTGATGACTTGCTCAAAGTGAGCCAAACAGCAAGTGGAATTAGGGTTCCTCAGCTCCCAGGTCTCATTTTAACCCAAGTTGCCTCTGTCTGCATTTGCTTTGGATACTGGTTCTTAGCTGCAAAATACTCAATTCTTTCTGATTCAGAAATTACTATAACTAATAATATTTTATGATGAACAGATTTCATGCTTTTCCATTATGATTTGTGTGACTTTTAGGGTCTAGAGTATAAGTCATCCATAAGTAGAAATAGAATAATCAAAGAAGTAAAAAATAATAAGATGCCTTTTTATGAAAAAAACAAATCCAAAAACAGGCAGATCACATTTATGCTTTTGGTTTTCAATGATATTATCAAAATGTTCATCTGTACAACACATTTAAGAGTCCATTACAAGTTTTGTTATATATTAGTCTTCACATTGCATAGGTGGTCAAAGATGGGCAGTTTTTCCTGATGCATGTGTTGGAGAAAGCTGTGATTTTTGTGGCTGTTTTTTCCCACATATCATAAGAATATCCCCAAATTAAATATTTTTGTTACATGTCATCAAACTGTATGTCAGTTTGTATTAGAACATTTCATTTTACATAAGTCCTAACTGAGATAAATATAAACTCAGATCATATTCTTTATCACAATGTACCCTGCTTCACTGTTAGAATTATTATTGCTACACAAAATTGATAATAATTCTCATGCACTATAACTGCACATGTGTTTTTTTTTTTCATTTCTGACAGGTTATTTCTGTGGAAAAGTTAGTTGTATCCAGGATATTAAATACTTGGTTTTTGATCATTAATTATAGATGTGGAAAAGACAGCAATAAGCAAAAATGGGGCATTTATCTCACTTTTATCTGTATATAGTAGAAATGTGTCTCCATGATGTATGTCCTTGTAAGCATCTGATGTTGTAAGGTACCAATCTAGTTTTGTATTACTTGATGCATTATTTATTTCTTTTCTGTTTGGAGAGGGCCAAATAAGGATAATCAGAATTCTTAAGGAGGACAAATTCTGCAAGTATGATCAAAGTGAAATGATCTTCAAAACCAAAGTAGGATGAAGTATTGCAAACACCTGAGAAGCAAAGTCTCAGAATCAGTCATCCCTTTTGATAAGTCCGAGGCCACTGTGATGCTGAAACCATACAATACTATGGTTTCACAGCTTTTATAGCCTTTCCCAATGCTTAGCCACTATTTTTGTGGCAACTTTATTGAGATATAATTCACAGATCAGATAACTCACCATTTTAAGCTATACAGTTCAGTAGTTTATAATAATTGCAGAATGGTACAATAATCATCACAATTTTCAATCCTTTCCATCACCTGAAAAATACACCTATACTTTTTCATTATTATACCCTCTTTCCCCAATTTTCCCATCCCTAAACCACCACTGCTCTACTTTTTATCTCTGGAGATTTGCCTGTTTGGGGCATTTCATATTAAGGGATTCATATGATACATGGTCTTTTGTGAGTTACTTCTTTTGCTTAGCATAACTTTTTCAAGGTTCATACAAGCATGTATGAGTGTTTTATTCCTTTTTCTAGACAATGTTCTATTTTATGGACATACCACATTTTGTTTATCTAATCAATTGTTTATCCATTCAAAAGATGTTATTTCCAACTTTTTCCTTTTATAAGTAACACTGCTATGAACACTCATGTACAAATTTCTATATGAAATTATGTTTCCATTTCTATTGAGTTTAGATAGATAGATAGATGGTGGTGGTGGTTTAGTGGCTAAGTCATGTCCGACTCTTGCAACTTCATGGACTGTAGCCTGCCAGGCTCCTCTCTCCATGGATTCTCCACGCAAGAATACTGGAGTGGGTTGCCATTTCCTTCTCCAAGATAGATAGATATATTGGAGGAACTTAGTAACTTAAAATTTTTAATAACACTTATTTTCATATCTAACTAGATTATCTTACTATCAGATTATGTTGTTTTGACCTCTGTGGAGGAAAACTAGATCCTTTATGGTTAATGCTCAAGTTCTAGAGATTAGTTAACTCTTTATCTCAATTCTATATAGGACAATTTGAATTCAGGTGTTTTAAAAAATCTGTTCTGTTAGTCACATGGACTGTAACATGATACTGCTGTAATATTCCCCAGTATTTCCATTACTTAGTTTTATACTTCTCATAAACCAGTATTACTGAAATAACTTCCAGGATTAGAACTACAGGTTTTGATTTTTTGACCACATTCAATCTACAGGTACTGTGCTGAGTGCTCTATGTGCATTTCTATAATTCTTAAATGAACTGTGTGAGATAAATATTATTTTCCCAGTATTACATTTGAGGAAATGTACAGTATTACAATGTATAGTATTACATTTGAGGAAACTGAGACTCAAAGAAATGAAGGGACTTACCCAAGGCCTTCAGTTAAGCAAGTGATAGAAATATATTAGAAGCCAAAAGCCATCCATCCAGCCCAGAAGCCTGGGTTCTTCTCATGTAACAGGCTGTCCATATTGAGAAGTCTTTGACCAACAACACCAAGTAAATAATTTTATTGCAGTTCTTATAAAGTTGTTTCAACTATTCACTTCAACATAGATACCCACAGTTAGCAGCATGAAAAACGAGTAAAATCTCAAATGTCTGCCAATAGTTAATATATTATACATTAATATATTATGTATATTATCCATTAAACTTAGTATATTATACATTAAACAATATTGAAGAGTAGTTTCAAAGTTTTTTGATCATGATACAGAATTAGAAGCATGTCTTATATCAAAATCCAGTTATCACTTATATACAAAATGTCAAGCATGAATTCATATTCTTCACAGGTTTCAGGACTCATAGGTCTCCAAGCACAATTTAAAAAATACTGGCATAGACTATCTGCAATGAGGCAGACTATTTTTTATCAGAGACTAATCTGAAAGTTACTCCTCTTTCTTGAAAGTAGCCAGGAACTATGAAAATCCTTCCCATTCCTATAGGGCCATGAAGCAGCTAAGCATAATATGGCAGGCCAACTGGAGACACAGTAGTTTATAGAGGCTGCAACTTGCATAAATGAGCTCCCAGCAAAGAGAACAGAGAGACAGAGGACCATAGTGACCCAGATGGAGAATTCCAGAGTAATCAATAGCAGATCATTAGCAACTTCTAAAGCATATTGAAGGAAAGAAAGTCACTTTAGAAATATGGCCAAGACTTTCTTTTCAAACAAGTGCAAACTTAAAAACAAAGAACTATAGAATAATCTGCAGCTTATGGTATACTACTGCAAACTTAAAGAATTGCTGGATAATCTGCAATTTATAGGATAGGCCTTGGTATTAGGAAATGGCCTTCAACTATATATCAGTTTAGGGTCACAACAAGCAGAAATGATCAATGATCAAGGATCAAAGTATCATACTGATACTAATCTGTTGAGAAATATTTCTATTGGGTATGTTTTTTAAAGATTTCCATAAATTTTATGGAGAATATTACTTTACCCTAACCATATATATGTTACCTATAGTTTGTTATAGACTCAAATTAATTTTTAACTCTTCACTATAATTCTCAGCCCATAGTTGCCATTTGTTCATTTCAATTTTTCTGTTGCCTTTACAAATTTTCTTTTTTTGATCAATATATTTTTAGGGATGACTGGTTGGGTTGGTCTCAAATGATGGTTGCCACCAAGTAGGCAGATAAGGTAGGCAGCATCTCACATATAATATTCCTTTAGCAAGAATTATTCTTGTTTGGCTATGCCTCACATCCATGTGAGGGAAGTGACCACATTATTAATGTTATTAATTATCTTATAATTAGTATAATACTTTACATTGTTATGGTAATATTATAATAATTATAGTAATTATTATTATACCCATCATTAGCACAGTCACATAAAATGGTGCTATTGCTAGATCTCCTCTGTGGAAAGCTTCCTCAGCTTTCCACTTGACAATAAATAGGGATTACATATAAGCTATAGTTTTCAGGGCATGTGTCATCAAGATTTTAATAAAGAACTATTTACATAACCAACCTATTAAGATAACCAATTCTAGTTCTTCTTTAGCATTGGACAGATGTAATCTTTCATGCGATTTCTGAACTTTATCCACCTATACTCACAACTTTATATGTCTCAAAATTCAAGCCACAGAAGGATGGAGCAGAAGGATCAGCACTCAGGAGATAGAAGATCCAGATAACTACTAGTTCTGTCTTAATAGTCATGCATTGGATTTCCTCTTAGTGAAAGTAATAATATTAGGAAAGTCAGCAATCATTTTGGAATCTCAGTTTTCTTACAGGTAGAAAAGGGAAAACATTATTATCCTGGCCTTGATGAGCATAGTTGTTGTAGGAACTGAATGAGATAACAGATATGCAGATTCTTTATAAATTGAACTGCACTAATGTAAAAATAAAAGGGACTTCACTGTGCGGCCACTTTCTTCATCCCTGTGATCCTCACAAGCGAGTTATCAAAATATGTCTACCCATGATACTAACAAATTATTAGAACCGCTTTCTTTGCCTCCTTCTTCACCTCTATATTTGACAGCCAGTTGCCTACCTCTTTCATTTTCTCAGGTTGAATCCCCTTTCTTTGCAGTTTAAATTGTCTTCACTGAGAGATGTGCTCTGGTGAAATGCAAAGACTGCACTGTGTCATCATGTAGATCCAGACAACTGCAAACGGCTAAGGAATAAATACGAAAAACATTTCTTCAAACTGTAGACTTAAGAAAAGATTTTTTTTCAAACCCATGTAGAACAAAAACTGCTACAATTTTGAATAATTTAACATTTCTATGACTTAATTGAGTTATCTCAATTAAAATCACAGTGAGAAAATTTCAGTAGAAAAATTGCCAGAGAAGAAATAATTAAAATAATTGCTATGTTTAAGAGGAAATTTCCTGAACTGAGCATATTGTTCATGCAAAAAATCTTAAATCATTATAATTTACAGTAATCATTTTCTTCACATTGCAAATACACAGTAACTACTCTGTTCCTGAATTGGTTGTGTGCGGCCTCTTGGTGAAGAAATGGTAGCTCCCTAAAGTAGAACAACTTGAATGTACTGATGCCAAGCATGCCGTGGTAATTAATTGCTTAGCAGTTCCCATATTATTATATTTGATTACAAACTCCACTAAAGCTAATAAGAATTTACTCCTCTGGAAATAGGAACTTTTAAAGGATTTAGGAGCTTGGCTTTATATCAAAAACAAAGAGTGTAAAAAAAAAAAGTGTGATTGGTTATTGAATATACAGTTATATATTTTTATATTGTCACCTCTATTAGGAAATTTACCTGGAAACACATAACCATTTTCTATTGTAAGTTATTATAATTTTCTTTCATTTGTACCCTAAGGAAGAAAGGTACTTTGCATTTATATACCTGAAATTAAGATAATATCATATCTGTTACCACAGTGGGCATGGCAACAATGATTCCCAGGGGGACCAAGACTGAAAATCTAAAAGTGGTGTAAATAGATTTAATAGATTCTAGGGATATAGCTAATCAAGGTCAAGGTTGGGGGAGAGAGAGAGCAGTGAGTATGGGGAGAAGTTTAAAAAAATACCATAAGGAAGATATAGGAAGCCTACAAAGGTAGGAAATGAGGGCAAATAAATAAATTTGGTGCTAGGTCTATGATGGCCACAAAAATAGATGGGACAAGGAGCAGGGAGGCAAAAAAAAAAAGTGTAAATCTGCAAAGGCTGTAAGCTAAGAAGACCAATTGAGTCTGTAAGAACTGCACCCTTTGCAGAGACCATGAGACCTGATTTGGGAGGAAACACTCCTTGGTCCTACAATTTATAGTCATATAAGAACTCACAGATATGTGATATAACGAACAGATATGCACTACAGTAAAGATTGCAATCTAGAGTTGGATTTAGAAAAGGCAGAGGAACCCGAGATCAAATTACCAGCATCTGTTGGATCATATAAAAAGCAAGGGAATTCCAGAAGAAAAAACATCTATTTCTGCTTCATTGATTACACTAAAGCCTTTAACTGGGTGGATGCGACAAACTGTGAAAAATTCTTCAAGAGATAGGATTACCAGGGCACCTTACCTGACTCCTGAGAAATCTGAGTGCGGAAGCAACAGTTAGAACCGGACATGGAACAACAGACTGGTTCCAAGTTGGGAAAGGAGTATGTCAAGGCTGTATATTGTCACCCTGCTTATTTAACTTATATGCAGAGTTCATCATGCAAAATGCCAGGCTGGATGAAGCACAAGCTGGAATGAAGATTGCAGAGAGAAATATCTTTCTGCCACCCTTATGGCAGAAAGAAAAGAAGAACTAAAGATCCTCTTGATGAAAGTGAAAGAGGAGAGTGAAAAAGTTGGCTTAAAACTCAACATTCAAAAAACATTCAAAAAAGGTCATGGCATCCAGTCCCATCACTTCATGGCAAATAGATGGGTAAACAATGGAAACAGTGACAGACTTTATTTTCTTTGGCTCCAAAATCGCTTCAGATGGTGTCACCCATGAAATTAAAAGACACTTGCTCCTTGGAAGAAAAGCTATGATAAACCTAGACAGCATATTAAAAAAGCAGAGACATTACTTTGCTGACAAAGATACATCTAGTCAAAGTTATCATGTTTCCAGTAGTCATGTATGGATGTGGGAATTGGACTGTAAAGAAGACTGAGTGCTGAAGAATTGATGCTTTGAACTGTGGTGTTGGAGAAGACTCTTGAGAGATCCTTGGATTCCAAGATCAAACCAATCAATCCTAAAGGAAGTCAGTCCTGAATACTCATTGAAAGGGCTGATGCTGAAGCTCCAATACTTTGGCTACCTGATGCAAAGAGCTAACTCATTAGAAAAGACCCTCATGCTGGAAAAGACTGAAGGCAGGAGGAGAAGGGGACGACAGAGGATGAGGTGGCTGGATGACATCACTCACTCAGTGGTCATGAGTATGAACAAACTCCGGGAGATGGTGAAGGATAGGGAAGCCATACATGACTGAGCGACTAAACAATAAGAACAAAGATTGCAATGGAAAGAAAGCACTAGTTCTTTTAAAGGTGTAATGTAAGTGACATTTTCTTTTCTTTTTTCTTCTTTTTTTTTGGCCAAGTCCCCTATTTATGACTTCCCCACTGTTTTGATAGTGAGCAGCAGTATAGGCTACATTGACCCTAAGGTCTCTAGGTAGAGCACAGAGGCCCCAGTGTATGCTATTTTCAATCATCATTGGAGAAATATAATAATTGCTCCAATTTTTGAGCCCTGTTTTGGCTATTACTGTCTAAGAAACTACCCAAAATTTAAAGGCTCCATTTAAAACTTTGTGGCTTGGGAAAACAAAACTGTTATCTCTCGTATTGACTAAGCATATGTGAGTGGGTAATTCTCCTTTAGCATTTAGGGTTGATTAGGGCTGCAGTTCTCTGGAAGTTTGAGTGACCTGGAGTATCCAAATGGCTCACTTATGTGGTTAAGTGCTGGAGATGAGGCTGTCAAACCAAGTTCTTTGCATTTCCCCCTCGTGACTTTTCTGTGTGGCTTGGCTTCTCGTAGCTCAGTGGTTGGGCTCAAAGAACTTGAATTTCCAGCTTGTGCATGAAAGCTGCATATCTCTTAAGGCCCAGCCTTGAAGATTATGCTGCAGCATTGCTGCTGCATTCTCCTAGCCTGAGCAAGTCTCAGGAGAGGCCCAGATTCCGGGTGGGGAGAAGTAGACTCCACTGTTGGATGGGAGGTGTGACAAAGAATTGCTGCCATCTTTATTTCACTCCAACTACCTACTATGTGCCAAGTACTCTGGTAAGTGCTTTATCGACTCTATATTATATAAGCCTCAGAACCATAGAGCAGGTTATACATCGTCATCCTCAGTTTGTCATTTAGGAATTTGGAGATCAGAGATATTCAATTACAGAGTTAATAAATGAGTGAAGTGGGATCTGGATGCTAGTGCCTTTGTCTCCACAGCCTCAGTAAGCCATAGAGAAAGAGGATAGGAATGACAACAGCTTGTGCATTTGTTAAGTCAGTTGTATGGTTCTATTAGTGGATCCTGAATTGCTGGTTGAGTCCCCTTCCCCATTCCCTTTAAGATTACGAAGTTTTATTGTTTTTTTAAGCTTCTAAGACTAAATTGTCTAGAAATTTCCAAGATACGGTTTTCTACACTAATTCACTTTGTTTCTCCTGAAAGTGAAAGTATTAGTCACTCAGTTCCATCTGTCTCTTTGCAACGTCATGGACTGTAGCCCGCCAGGCTCCTCTGTCCATTTAATTCTCCAGGCAAGAATACTGGAGTGGGTGGCCGTTTCCTCCTCCAGGGGGTCTTCCTGACCCAGGGATTGAACTCAGGCTTTCTTCATTGCAAGCAGATTCTTTACCATCTGAGTCACCACGGATGCTTTCAAATAAATGAGTGTGTTGAGTTCTCGCCACACAGAAAATTACAAACAGAAATTAGGGCAAATCTCATGCCTTTTTTAATCAAGTCCAGTTGTGGCCTGATCAAGTGTACTTAATGATAGAAACCTGTGGGGCATGTGCTTAGTTGAATTGAAAAAAATCTATTATTATAACTAATTTAAATCCAAACCAACTGTATTGTAAAATATGCATAGATATCTAACACTTTAAACCTGTACAAATTATTCTCTTAAATACACTCATTACAAGTTTCCTTCATGTATTTCAGAATCCTTTTTAAGGCCATAAAAACTGTGTGAAAAATGGAGCCTTCAATCAAAAGTAGTTTTTGTCTATGTAAACAGTCAGTTGGATGGATTTCTTTTCTGCTTCAGTTTCCTTTTCCACCAAATAGATCAATTATGCGACTATGGCTTATGAAAAAGAGATATAGAAAAGTTGAAACTGTTTGAAGTTTTGAAACTCATTTGCGAGGAAAGATTAAAAGACTGGTGTGATGTAGTTTAGCCTTGAGAAGAAAAGATTGGGAAAAAGTAGGCTCAGTGATTGGAACTTGTGCATTCTGTTTAAAGTAAGACAGATGTGAATGTGCCGAAATGACAGTGGGGTGGTTAGACTTCTTTACAGGTAAATTTCACCAGGAACAGTATTGTAAATTCCTGGCTTAGATTTTCAAATAAGGAAGTAGACTGTTAGCACTAGCACTTTTAAAAACAATGAAGGTTCTCTTATAATCTCTAGCATTGAGGGAACAGATCCTACATGAATGCATGGAGACAGAGGCATTTGCTTGCAAAAGGCACTATGGATTATGATTTTATGAATGCTTGAGTGTGTCCTGGGGCTAATGATTGGGAATAAGAAGCCCAACAAAATTAACTAGCTTCCTCAAAGTCATTGGCTGTATCAACGATAAAACAGTATTAGATGTTTTCTTCCTTCTTTCTTCAGTTGGTAGATTCTACCCTGTGTAGAATGATAGAAGGGAAAAAAAATGAAAGAAGGAAGGAAAAAAGAAGAAAGAAGAGAAAATCAGAATGATCTAACTGCATTAAATGTATTCACTTCTTGTTTAGTTGCTAAGTCATGTCCGACTCTTCTGTGACCTCAAGGACTGTAGCCTGCCAGTCTCCTCTGTCCATAGCATTTTCCAGGCGGGAGTACTGGAGTGGGTTGCCATTTCATTTACATCCTCAGAAATTTAGTGGTATAATTTTCCTATTTTTGCTCACTAAATAGGTCAGTGTGGATATTCAGCAAGCATCAGGCTTTGGAGGCCTCTCCTGAGTCTTCTGTTTCAAGCAGAGTGAATGGAGAGAGTATGTACAGATTTGTGGAGCAGGTTTTTATGGGTCATGTTTGTATGAGTCATTTGTCCAAACTCAGTCATATGACCCAATCTTACTGAAAGTGAGGTTAGTGTATGTAAGCTTAGTTGTGTGCCGAGGACTTTTGTATGTGTGTGCAGACAGGAGAAAAAGTAACAAAGCCAATAACAAACCCAGAAGACTTTCTATCAGAGTTCTTCTTAAGCATGAACTTTGAAACTACCAGTTAATACTAGAATGCTGTAGTGTTTCAAGCACAAAATAAATATTTTTATATTTAAATATATACTTTAAGAACAAATGTTGAAGTTTTTAGTGTGGACTTCTAATATAATTTCACTTGAAAAGTCAAACTTGCTATGAATTCCACTAGAAATTCTTAGGGCTGAGCAGTGAAATAGTGTAATTTTTAGCAAGTGCCAACCATTTCCATGTGAATGGAGCCTTTATTAAACATATTTTAACACTCCTGTGGGTTAATAACGTGTTAGCAGAAAAAGACATGTTGAGCTTAGTGCAGTTATCCTTCCATCCCAATTATACTGTGACATTAAATCTTGTGACATTTAATAAGAAAAGCCATTTCACCCATGGCTACTTCTAGTGCAGACGATTTATGCAACAGTGTTCCCATAGACAAAATTATGAAAAGAAGGCATTCCAACATGCTGACATGTCTAACTGCCCATGTAAATTAAATAAGGTGTAGCAAAATATATAAATTGTTAATATTATGATTACCTGGTATCTGAGACCAAAAAAAGAGAAATTAACAACCATGGCTTTTAAATTAATATTAAGCAAATATAAATGGATAACTTATAGGAGAAGTTGCTTAGTTAATAGGGATCCAGGAAGTTATTTTTCCCCATGGGAGGTATTTAAAGCTTTTTTTTGTAATGTGTATTCATCTGACCTATAGCATAGCTTAATATTTGTTGAGATTTAAATTAATTTGACTTTAGAGTTAGAAGATGCCTTGATTACCTTAGAGAGTTGAAATTCTTATATCTGAGGTTGAATTCTTGATCTTTTAAATTAAGGTCTAAATTTTACTACTATATGTGCTTAATCTGCTAGTGATTCTATAACCTATTTCTTTCAAAAGTGGTTGTATGTATAATACTGATTCTGAATTTACTGAGTTTTACAATTAAACCATTCATTTGGTATCAAGTAATAAGAAGAAAAAGTATGAGACTTTTGCTTAAATATTTGTTAAGGTACACATTCATTTCTATTTCTCATCTTTACACTATTGACATCATGGCAAATATGTGATAGAGAACAAATCATCAAATCAGACATTTAAAGGGCCACATTACACCTCAAATGATCAGAATGAATTTTTAATTAATTTTAATTTAAACAAATTTTTCAGTTTTAGTTTTAAATCAGAGTCAGAGTTTTCAAGAGAAAATGTTAAGAGTCACGTAGAGTTGTATTTGGTAAGCTGAGAGGTCTGGGGAGAAAAAGCTTTTTCCTCTGGTCTCTTATGTTCTGTGACTGAGCCTGGGAATTAAACTGACAAAAGAGAGACGAACAGACAAAAAGCATACAGATTTTACTTAATGTTAATATTATTTTATGTACACAGAGTCCTTCATATATAAGAAATAAAGGCCCAAGAAGCAGATAGGCTTGAGAACTTATATACCATTTTAATAAAGAATGATAAGTTATGGAGATGTGACAAAGCAAAGGAAAAAGGGGTTTGGGCAGTAAATTGTGGGAAAGCAACCAGGAAATATATGAGGGAAACTAATGGAAAATAAGGATTGTTTTAGCAGGTTTGTCTGTACAGATTCATCTTAGGGTCAGCTCTCTGTCCCCAGTGAAAAGAATCTTCTCCTCTTCCTGTAGAGAGAGGGCATCTTTCTCACGGGAAATGTGTGCCCTACTTATTGGTAGAAAGGGGGAGGTCAGGGAGCCCTTCCTGAATCTCAGCTCCTTGAGCTCAAAATAATCGCATGAAAAAGTATTTGGGAATGGCATGTTCTGATTGCCTTCAGAATTTTGTATTATTTATTTAGTTAGTATTTGTAAGGTAATTATTATGTACATATAAGTAGATAAATAGGAAAGATAACTAGCTAAATGAAGGCTTATCTTAATCAAATGGTCTAAAAATGACTATCGTTGAATTTCAGGCCCTTAAGAACTTTATACAGTGCTCAGATCCACAGCTTCCCCAAGGAAGCAGGGCAGCCGGTTTCCCCCGTGGCTCAGCTGGGAAAGAATCTGCCTGCCAATTCAGGCGACGCAAGAGATGTGGGTTTGATCCCTGGGTCGGGAAGATTCCCTGGAGAAGGAAATGGCAACCCACTCCAGTATTCTTGCCTGGAAAATTCCATGGACAGAGGAGTCTGGCTGGGCTACAGTCCATGAGATTGCAAAGAGTCGGACACAACAGCACACATGCGTTCAGATCCATAGATAAGAAATGGCAGAATATTAGAATTGAAATAACCCTGATAGAATGTTAACCATTCTGAAGACAGCCCCTATCTATGATAGAAGTAGATTTAAAGGATAATGATCTTGAGATTAATAACTGCCTCCTATTATCATTATCCCAGAATCACTCCCTCACATTAATATAAGTGACACATACCCTCTAGATGAATTCAGTCTCATCTGGCAGGTGAATGACCCTCATTGACTTAGTGATGGGATTGACTTCTAAGGATCCTAGAGTAATCTATGGTTAGAGAACAAATATTATTGCCCATTCCCATCCTAAATGTGCTTATTGAAAACAGGATCCATGACTTACTATACTATATTTATAACCTCATTGCTACTGTCTGTGTGATTACTTTGATACAACCAGTTATTGTGTAAATATTTTTGGAAATTTATATACAAGCTAAATATCTGTTTAGACATAGAAGCCAATAATAATCTATTTGCTTCTGTGTTTTCATGACTTAAAGGGAAACTGAAGAAATAAAAACTTAGCTCCCACTGGCAAGTCTTTATCAATGTGACAGCTTTTACTGGTCTAACTGGAAGTATATAGGGTAAAGTGTGTTAGTTTGGATCCTTTGGACTATCGATAACAGACCAATCCAAGCAGATTTTAGCAATAAGAAAGCAGAGCATAAAATAGGATGGGTATAATAATTCAGTAATATTTTCACATTCTAGAGTTCGTATCTCTCTCCTCTCCATCAAGAATGTTGTCTTCATCTTGAAGCTGATTTCTCTTGGATTTAGAATGACTTTCAGTGGCTGCTACATACTCCCTTGTTCAAGTCAAGAAGGCAAAAGAGAGATTAACTTGAACTGTTCTCTAGTAAGAAATGGGGAGGATGTTCTCAGAGGTCACAAGCATGTGCTTCATTATATCTTGTTGTCTGTTTTCGTGTCACATGCTTTCTTGAACTTACTACTTTCTTTTTTTTTTTTTTAACTTACTACTTTCAAAGAGGATAGAATGCCCAAAGGCCAATCACAATAAGGTTAATCTCCCCAATTGCAGTTTTTCTTCTCTTGTAGGAAAGGAATAGAATGGATGTAGAGTGACCAATCACAGTGTTTACAATAATGGGATAAATGAGGAGAGAGATGATGGAGAAATAGATGTGGAATGAAGGCATTGGAGGTCCAGTGGGACCACTCTTTTGCCAGAAATAGAGACGATACAAGCCAAACAAAACAGTGAAGATAAAAGAGGAGAAGAAATGACAAATCAAAAACGTTGCTATTTAGTCTAAGTTGTGTCTGACTCTTCTACAACCCCATAGACTGTAACCCACCAGGCTCCTCTGTCCTTGGGATTTCCCAAGCAAGAATACTAGAGTGGGTTGCTATTTCCTTCTCCAGGGGATCTTCCTGACCCAAAGACTGAACCTGTGTCTCCTGCATTGGCAGGCAGATTCTTTACCACTGAGTCACCAGAGAAGCTCAAATCAAAAATCAGTAAGAACTGTTTCATTTAAAAGAAAAAATGGAGTGCTAGACTTTTTCTAAAAATTTATGATTATTCATACAGGTACTTCATTTTTCTGAGATGACGATATATTTTAAAAATATAAAAGAACAATAAGGCAACAGATAGCTCTGTCTTTTAATTAATGTTAACTCATGACTTGTGAAAAGGGTCGTATATGAGAAAGACATCCTATTGATCCTATTTCTATGGATGTATTTTTTTTGGGCGGGGTGTGGAAAGATTTAACCATATAAATGTCGACATATTGGATGGTTTGTTTTAAGTGGGAAGACTATAGATAATGAAAAATTCAACTGTACTTAAAATCAATGAGCTTGTCTTTGTGATAAGCCATAGTGACTTCTCTGGTGTACACTGGAACATGCATGTTCTTTATAGAAAACCTATCTCCTTTCCTGGATTTCTGCTTCTAGAGAGAGATTTACTGTTTCATATTCAAAATTATGTGCAGGTACCTGCTCTGAAATGTTTACTATCACTATCCAAATGTGTCACTATATAGCCCTAGGGGACTAACAAGTTCCCCTGTTCCAAGGAGGAACTGTAACTAAGGCAGGCATGGTTAAATATCTGTAACCACAAGATTTCCTCTAATAGCATTTCAAGTGGAAAATAAGAACCAAACCTGGTCGGTTCAGTTCAGTTCAGTTGCTCAGTCATGTCCGACTCTTTGCAACCCCATGAACGCCATGCACACCAGGCTTCCCTGTCCATCACCAACTCCCGGAGTTTACTCAAACTCATGTCCATTGAGTCGGTGATGCCATCCAACCATCTCATCCTCTGTCATCCCCTTCTCCTCCTGCCTTTAATCTTTCCCAGCATCAGGGTCTTTTCAAATGAGTCCACTCTTCGCATTAGGTGGCCAAAGTTTCGGAGTTTCAGCTTCAGCATCAGTCCTTCCAGTGAACACCCAGGACTGATCTCCTTTAGGATGGACTGGTTGGATCTCCTTGCAGCCCAAGGGACTCTCAAGAGTCTTCTTAAACACCACAGTTCAAAAGCATCAATTCTTCGGCATTCAGCTTTCTTTATAGTCCAACTCTCACATCCATACATGACTACTGGAAAAACCATAGCCTTGACTAGACAGACCTTTGTTGGCAAAGTAATGTCTCTGCTTTTTAATACACTGTCTAGGTTGGTCATAACTTTTCTTCCAAGGAGTAAGGGTCTTTTTATTTCAAGTGGAAAATAAGAATCAAACCTGGTAGTAATAATCATTCCAAAGTGTCTACCCCTTTAACAATTTTAATCCTGATCAACCCAGACCTCAAAATCTAGGGAAAGGGACAGCTCTCCATGTTTGGAACAAGCATTTATAGCTAGTGATGGGACCAAAATGGAAGCCATATTTGCATCCAATGTAGAATCTGGGGACTAAAACCTGTGTCTCAATCCAAGCAAATTGTGAGATGTTAGGGGTCTTAACCCTATGGGTGAGCCAAGGGTAAAGAATCTGCCTGCCAATGCAGGAGACATGGGAGACGCAGGTTCGATCCCTGGGTTGAGAAGTTTCCTTGGCATAGGAAATGACAACCTATTCCAGTTTTCTCTCCAGGAAAATTCCACAGACAGAGGAGCTTGACAGGCTACAGCCCATGGGAGTCACAAAGAGTAAGACAAGGCTTAATAACTGGGCACACACAGGGGTCATAGAGCCAACATTAGGGCAAAAATTGGTTTTTATAAATTTTCTTCATGGTTTCAGATCTGTTCAATTACTTAGTCGTGTCCAACTCCTTGCGACCCCATGAACCACAGCACGCCAGGCCTCCCTGTCCATCACCAACTCCCGGCATTTACTCAAACTCATGTCCATTGAGTTGGTGATGCCATCCAGCCATCTCATCCTCTGTCGTCCCCTTCTCCTCCTGCCCCCAATTCCTCCCAGCATCAGGGTCTTTTCAAATGAGTCAGCTCTTCATATCAGGTGGCCAAAGTATTGGAGTTTCAGCTTCAACATCAGTCCTTCCAATGAACACCCAGGACTGATCTCCTTTAGAATGGACTGGCTGGATCTCCTTGCAGTCCAAGGGACACTCAAGAGTCTTCATGGTTAATTTGGACAAAAAAAGAAAACTGACTCTTTTTAAAAGTATTTCTTTATTTGACTGCGCCTGTGTCTTAATTGCAGCATGCAAGATCTTTAACCTTCATTGCAGCGTATAGGATCTTTAGTTGTAGCATGTGGAATATTGTTCCCAGACCAGGGATCCAACTCTGGCCTTTGCACTAAGAGTGCAGAGTCTTAGCCATAGGACCACCAAGGAAGTCCCTGGAAAACCTACTCTTGAGACGTTGATTACCTGAGTAATTTGTATGTTGATTGGGTTTGCTATATAAGTGCTAAACTATTGTATTGCCTACGTAGAATAATCCTGGGCATATGTACAATTTCTTAAAACATGTTTTTTTCTTTAAATGGGCTATTTATGATATAGCACTTCATGTTTGTTAAAATATAGAAAACTATTCTTTCTGGAGGTCACCTAGAGCCCTTCACTATTTTCTTTCATTTTCTCAAGTTCTCCTTCTGACCAAATCCAGGCTGCACCTTGGAGTTTCTCTTATGAAGATGTTGAAAAGTCACCTAAAGTCATTTTTGCATTAAGGCTCTGGCAAGATAGGTGGCTCTGCCTATATATATATATATATATATATATATAAACATATATATTTATATGTGAAGATTATTTTTGTTGTACACAGACATGGCCTGGGAGTTGTAGTTAAGAAATGGGGTGTTCTGTAATAAGAGGAATATCTGTGAGAATTTCAGTGTATCAAGCAAATTTGAGGTAGAGAAGTGCCCTGGGGTCACATAGTTCCACCTTCGCCAAACAAGCTCACAGGCCTGCAGTTTATCGTAGTGCAATTTTCTTTACCTTGTTAAGCCTAATCTTTTAATGTTTGAAACCCATGACTTCTAAAATGAGCATCTAATATCACGTCTTGGTTCTCATATTCCACTGCTGCAGCGGGAAAATTGGGCTAGTGCCCCTGCAGCAGATCTGTTTTAACCTTAAGGATGGCATTGCCTTACGAAAGTTATTTTTTTCCCTTTGTCAAATTTAAGCAGAAGCATTTCAGACATGGAGACTCAAAAACTCATTTGCAGTCTGAGAAATAGAATCCATCATATTCCTTCTCTGATGGAAAAGACTATCTAACAGATTGTTTAATTCGGAAAAGGGAACAAGTGGCCTGTTGATGTATTGCTTTAGTTTAGACATTATTGGGAGAAGGCCAATAAAAATATCTTTTATATAATCATTAGTAATAGGACTTTTCTAGGTGGTTGCCGATAGACTGTGGATAAACAAAAGAATGAACTTACCTCATCCTAAAACAGAATGCAAATCCATCTTTCATTGTTAAAGGGCTCTTAAGAAAATTGCCAATTTCTATGAATGATCTAGCTTGTAACTTTTATCACTAGGTAGTTAATTTATGAATAGTTGGCCTAATGAGACATTAACCTGTTAGAATCTTTGCTTGAAACCTAGAGTTAACTGATTTTAATAGATATTATTGCCCCCCCCCCCTTTTTGTAGTGACAGGATACACTATATACTAGAGCTTGATCACTGTGCTTTTGCATTATGAATCAGCATAGAATTCCATAGTGCAAACTCACCTGTTCTCTGATAATCCTCTATGCTCTAATTCCCATTGAAACCTTGAATATACTGGGCTCTGCACTTGTTTCACATAGGGTAAGTGAGCAGGTGTTTTGAAGTCTAATATTTAAGCATCCTGCATCCTTTCTACTTGCTTTTCAAAAATATTGAATAATTTTTGCTATTTTTCAGATATTCTATAGTATTTTTGTGTGAATTTTATAATAGGAAATTTTAAAAAATACTTTTTCCCTTCAAGAATATCAGTCAGATAATTGTCACTATGACAAATAGATGGAAAGCAGTGGAAACAGTGACAGACTTTATTTTGGGGGGCTCCAGAATCACTGCAGATGGTGACTGCAGCCATGAAATTAAAAGATGCTTACTCCTTGAAAGAAAAGCTATGATAAACCTCGACAGCATATTAAAAAGCAAAGACATTACTTTGCTGACATAGGTCTGTCTAGTCTAAGCTATGGTTTTCCCAGTAATCATATATGGATGTGAGTGTTGGACTATAATGAAAGCTGAGTGCCAAAGAATTGATGCTTTTGAACTGTGATGTTGGAGAAGGTTCTTGAGAGTCCCTTGGACCACAAGGAGGTCAAACCAATCAATCCTAAAGGAAATCAATCCTGAATATTCATTGGAAGGACTGATGCTGAAGCTGAAACTCTAATATTTTGGCCACCTGATGCAAAGAAGTGACTCATTTGAAAAGACCCTGATGCTGGGAAAGACTGAGGGCAGGAGGAAAAGGGGACGACAGAGGATAAGATGGTTGGATGGCATCACCTACTCAATGGACATGAGTTTGAGCAAGCTCTGGGAGTTGGTGATGAACAGGAAAGGCTGGTGTGCTGGGGTTGCAGAGTCGGACATGCCTGAGCGACTGAACTGATTGTCAGACTCTGACAGAGGGTCATGGAAAATTTGATTTACCAACTTGAGTAATTCTAAACCCTCTTTTTACAGTTTCTACAATAACTCCTATTTTCATCCTATTTAGAAAGCAGGATATAAAATACATAATTTTATTTTAATGTATTTTATACACGTATATTGGCAAAATGCCAACTGCCTCAAAGGCAAGAGCAGTCCCAAAGTGTGGTAATGGTTAGTTTTTATGGGCTTGTTATTTTATTGTTCTAACTATTTTGGGGAAGGGGCAGAGATTTCCAGGATGTGGGCCACTGCCAATCTTTCGCCTTTATGGGAGGCCTCAAAACTGTCACGGCACTTGTGGAGGTGTAATTTAACATGGTAATGTATTACAATAAGTGTGTAATAAATCTGCCACCGTCTTGAGCCTGGTAGGTTCTAACTGGTTTTTGTTGTGTGAGCTTCTTCCTAGTGCTCGTGCCCTGCCCCGCTTCCTTCCTGTCTCATACTGACTGATAACTATCTCCTATTTATTAGCATAAGAGTTTTGGTTTTTCTTTTTGTCTTGTTTATATTTCTAACTTTTAAACATAGTGGATACGTGTTTCTTCCATAGGGGGAAAAAATGGGGGCAGGTGGGAGGACAGTCCAGGAGGGAATATACGTATACACACGACTGATTCACTTCATTGTACAGAAGAAACTACACAGCGTTGTAACACAACTATACCCCAATTTAAAAATAAAAATAAAACTTCTAAATGTGGAAAAAATATTTTAAAAATATTCTTAAGCAGTGTTCCTCTGAGAATATCTGTCCAGATATGTTAGAGGGGAGCCTAGGTTTTGACGAAATTGGTAATTGGCAATTAACTTATTTCTTTCAGGACTTTTATCTTCTGGGAGGTGCAATCAAAATAGGTTAATATATTGCAGGGCTTCAATACAATTTTTGTTTTCAGAAATATTTACTGTATACAAAAAAATCTAAGAATTTAAAAAACAATTCAACATTAAGGATATTTTTAATTAATTATGAGAACATCAATATTCATTTCCAAGAAATTTCTTAGTAAACTAAAAATAAATGCACCTTTTCTTGAAATTGTTATCTGTCAGAAACCAAGAACCAGAGGAGTGTTGAAGCCATGTTCGCTAAAGGCAGGGATAAGACCAAACTCCCACTAATTCTATTATCATTTTATATTTTTCTAGAAGTTCTAGCAAATAAAATAAAACAGGAATAGGTAACTGTATAAGTGTTGGGGGAAAAGAGACAAAATTGTCATAATTATTGTTATTTATAGATGACACGATTATCCACTGAGGACAACCTAAGAAAATCAGCACTTTCTAAAATAACTTAGTAAGTTGCTCATACTTGATTACATGAAAACCCAGTACCTCTTTGTATATGTCATTCATAATATCAGTGTAAAAGAGAAGGGAAAAATGAGATCTCCCAATTAAAATAACTACTATACGTACGAAAAATCTGGCAAGAGACATAAAAGGAAAGGCAAAGCCTCTGTGAAGAAAATGACAAAATCTCGAGGACAGACATTAAAAAGCAAAACTGGATGGAAAATCCAAATATTTAAGACTTATCAATTTTCTCTGAATCTATTTGTGAATGTAAAGAAGTCTTCATGGACATCTAAGGATTGTGGAGAACTGCAGAATTCTTAGAGAAAAATGTGAATCTAAAAATCTGTCCAGCAAAATAAATATTAAAATAGTTTAAAAATTTAATAACAAGATTAATGAATGAGGGCTTGTTAAAATATATTATAGAGTTCTTATAATTAAAATGGTGTGGAAACAATAAGTATTCAAGGAATTTATATAGTTCATTGGGGCCTAATGCAGTGTCCAAAAGCTGAATGAAGTTCAAATGCAAGTTGAGAATGTGATAAACATATTTTAAATCTGTTAGAAAAGAATGAAATCTTTAGTATATTAAACTGATACAATTGGCCAACAAATGATAGGTTGGTAGATGTGGATATATAGTTGTACCCACAGATTACTCCTAAATAAGTTCCAGATTAATTTGAATTGAAAATGAAAATACACATATACTGAAAGAAAACATAAGAGTTTAAAAATAAGTATCAGGCTGAGAGTGAACTTCCTAAGCATTGTACCAAAGCCAGAAATGATAAATGAGATTGTTGATTTGTTCACCCCAAAATGTAAAATTTTATGTGTCACATATGACACAATTTAAAGAGTTAAAAAAGCAAATGATAGATATTAGTAAGATTTAGGACAAAATAATATCTTCAGTAATAATAATACTTAGCTCTCATATATGCTTATTGCATATTGGGCCCTATCCTGAGTGCTTTAAATGTATTAACTAATCATTCTAAGAGATCCATGAGAATGGTACTTTTTTATCCTCATTTTATAAACAATGAAACTAATTTCTAGAAAAATTTTTACTGGTCACAAAGTTAAACAATTAGTAAACAGTAGAGCCAGAATTTGAAGCCAGGTCTCCTGGATATGAAGGTTATGCTCTTCCTGCTCTGTTTGCTACTAAACACTTAAAAGTTGCAATTAATAAGATAAAATTAAGCATTCAAATAGAATAATGGACAAACAGGTATTTACAAAAGAAATACTATAGTTAATAAACACTTGAAAATGTTAAACAATAATGATAATCAACAAATGAAAAATAAAAGGGGACTGAATATTTAGTGTTTCCTACTAGTAATGATTGTGGTCATGTGAGAGTTGGACTGGAAAGAAAGCTGAGCACTTAAAAATTGATGCTTTTGAACTGTGGTGTTGGAGAAGACTCTTGAGAGTCCCTTGGACTGCAAGGAGATCCAACCAGTCCATCCTAAAGGAGATCAGTCCTGGGTGTTCATTGGAAGGACTGGTGCTGAAGCTGAAACTCCAGTACTTTGGCCACCTCATGTGAAGAGTTGACTCATTGGAAAAGACCCTGATGCTTGGAGGGATTGGGGGCAGGAGGAGAAGGGGATGACAGAGGATGAGATGGCTGGATGGCATCACCGACTCAATGGGCATGAGTTTGGGTAAACTCCGGGAGTTGGTGGTGGACAGGGAGGCCTGGCGTGCTGTGACTCATGGGGTTGCAAAGAGTCTGACATGACTGAGCGACTGAACTGAACTAAACTGAACTGAACTAGTAATGATTACAATATTGATTATATATGCTGAGAAATCAGGTGTGGGAAAACAGACCTCTTATATGTGTTGAAAGGTGACATTTCTACAGGGCAATTTTGCAAACTATATCCAACAACTTTTTAATCACATACTTTGACCCAGTAATTATTGTCTTAAGGGAACTATTAAGCAAGTATTTGCTTGTGGGTGTGTGAGTGTACCTCAGTAAAATGATTGGAAATATCTAGTCTGAGTGGTTTTTAAACATCAGAAACCCATTTCTCATAGTGCTGGAGGCTGGGAAGGCCACCGAGGCATTGGCAGATTTGCTGTCTGGTGAGAGCTTTCTGCTTGCTTCATAGGTGACTGTCTTGCAAGTCATTACATAGCAGAAGAGGAAGAGAGCTCATAAATACACTAATTCTATTCACTAAGGTCCCACCCTCATAATCTAATCACCCCTTAATACCATCATATTGGGGGTGGTAGAATTTCAACATATAAATCTTGAGAGGGCACAAACATTCAATCTATAATATCAGGGATTTTTTTAATTCTGTTTTTCTATTGCTCACTCAACATGTTGACATTTCCATTTTATTTTTTTTTTCCACAGTTAAAGTTCTCTTTATTATTATTTTTTTTTTAATTTTTTTATTAGTTGGAGGCCAATCACTTCACAACATTTCAGTGGACATTTCCATTTTAAACTCAATGCCTCATGGTCATAAGATGGTTGACTCAGTACTATCACATTCATCACACACCACCACATTCAAAGTAGGAAAACTAATGGGGAGGGGACGTGAATGTTTCTACCTTGTGTGTTTCCCTCTTTTTATCTGAAAAGAAAATACTTCTTAGAGTCTCTCTGTCTGAGCAAACTTCCCTTTATTGTTTTGGCAGAAGTGACATGGGGTTTGATTCCTAGGTTGGGAAGATCCCTTGGAGAAGGGAAAGGCTACACACTCCAGTATTCTGGCCTGGAGAATTCCATGGACTGTATAAGTCCATGGGTTTGCAAAGAGTCCAACTGAGTGACTTTCACTTTCCACCCTTAAACCCATCATTGGCAAAGAGGCACAGAATTCCCTTTGGTTGCTTAGAACAGATGTGACTCAGCCTCTAGGGCTGGAAGAGAATCTACTCTCACTGTATGAAAGGGTGAATCTGTTTACTCTACTCCTCCCTCAATGTACAAAATTAGGGTTCCATTAGCAGTGAAAAAAAGGGTGTAGGCTGTTAGGTAGGCCAAAGGATTGTCTACCATATAAACTGAATCTAAAAACTGAATCTTCTTTGTTAACACAGTAAAGCGAAACACAGCAAACCCTTTGTCAGACTTTTATTGGAGAAATAGTGTAGCCCACATTTCAAATTAACACATTCTTTTATCATTTGTAATTTGGGAGATACAAAATCATAGAAATGTAGAACTAGAAGTTAAAAATTGTGCTGCCTAATTCACTTAATTAATGAGGTAAGTGGAGTCCAGCAGGTTATAATCTTTACCACGTTGTGATTAAGGAGCCAGCCCAGCCTGTTGATTTCCTCTTCAAGACAGGACCACCCATGTGTTTGCCTCTGCCATGCTTCAGTCTACATAATTAAAAGCAATGTTGTAATGGATTTCTGTTCATTTATGGTGTTTGATCTGCTTTTTTGCTGTTGCATTTTTGTTTTTTTTATTTACTAGTTCATGGCTTTCTCTTATTTACCCTTTATTAAGTCCAAGTGAAAACTCATCACATTTTACCATGGCAAAAAAACAAAAGTTTTTTCTTCCTATTACCTGTCCCACCATGAAAAACTCTTCTTTGAACCTCTGTTCCACCTTTTCAGTTTCCTGATAGTTAATGCTTCCATGACGTTCTCTAACACAAAATTTCCAAAAATATATTGGACTGCACTATATTTATAAATTTTTTTAATTGAAACTCGTAGGAAGATTGCAAAAGTAGCACAAGGAATTTTCATGTATAATATCAAAATATTAACATTTTAACTTACCCTTTGCTATATGCATGTACGTGTGTGCATATATAAACTTTTCTGAGCCTTTTGGAAGTAAGTTATAGGCATGATACCCCATTTTCAAAATACTCTGGCATGTATGTCCTAAAACATGGACATTGTCTTACACAATGTAAAACACAAAAAGTTATCAAAATCAGAATAATAACAGTGGTACAGTATCATTCTTTTTTTTTTTTTTCATTTATTTTTATTAGTTGGAGGCTAATTACTTCACAACATTGCAGTGGGTTTTGTCATACATTGACATGAATCAGCCATGGAGTTACATGTGTTCCCCAGCCCGAAGTATCATTCTTTAGCCTGCGGATCTTTTTAAAATTTCACCAAGTATTGTACTTTTCTTCATAACAAAAGAAAATTTTCTATTCTAAGCACAGCAGAATCACATGTATTTGGTCGTCATGTCTGTTGAATCTTCTTTTCACCAGAGTGATTCCTTATGGCTTGTGTTTTTGAAGCATATGGGTCTTTTGTAGAATCTCTCTCAATTTGGTTTGCTTTGTTACTCATGATTAGATTCAAGGTGAGCATTCTCAGTGCTTCAGGAAGCAAATTGTGTCAACTTTTTCCTTTATGGTTGATGTTAATGTTGATCTTTAATGAAGGAGGTGTCATGCCAGATTTCTCTACTCTAAAATTACTTTCTTTCTCCTTTGTAATTAATAAACATCTTCTGGGGAGATGCTTTGACACTATGTAAATATTCTGTTTCTCCCTCTGCCTTTGCCTGAAGCTATTACTATAATAGTGGTTGTCAAATGATTTTCTAACTCCATTATTCCTAGAACATTTGTTAGTTTGCATTCCATTGTAAGAAACAGTTTTCCTTTCTTTCCCATTTATTTATTTACCTACCTACCTACTTATCCATAGACTTCTATTTTTACAGTTTATATTATCATGATTTATTTTGACACTCAAATTGTCCCAGGTTTTGCCAGTTGAAACCCCTTCAGATTGGCTTTTATGTCATTTCTATATGTCCTAATCATTCTTTGAACACTTCCTCTTCCAACCCCCTTTGTGACATCAACTTTTTTTCAAGGTTCTTTGTTCTTTTCAGGAGAGAATGGTATTTAGACCAGTATCCAGTCACTAGATGTATTCACTGTTACTCGGGTATTATTACTCACGTACAGCTTAAGAGTATAATACACCAATGGAAAACCAACTGGGATTCTTAAAATAGTTTATATATTTGAATTAAAGTACACAGGAAGAAAAGTCTTTAATGAATGACTATGCATTCAGATTTCTACAACATGACAATTAGAAGTCCACAAATTCTACAGAGTCTAATCATGGGATAGAGGTAGAAGGACAAATGAATGGAAGGGCAAAAGGGTCGACAATAAATGTTTTATAGAATTTGGTTTTAACACTTCTCAAGCTCTAAACCAGTAGGATACTTTTCAGTTCTTCCCTTTTCCTTCATAAGCATGTGAGGATTAAACTCATAATGTCCCTAATATCCTAATGTCCCTCTTTTGTCCTACTTCCCCAGTATTGGCTTAGAATTCATTGCTTCTTTTCACTACTGAAAATTGAATAAGTAAAATTGATTTTACAGTGTTAATGTTAAAATGCATCAGAGATTCAGATAAAAAATTTCTTTGTGCTTTGCATTATAATAAATGATCCTGTAATGATTTCAAATATAGTAGGCTCTAACTTAAAAGCTAGTAAAAATACACTTATATTTTAATTATTTATTGTTTAATGTCAGGAAAAAATAAAATTTTATGAAAACTTGAGACACTTGTATATGTGTCAAAAAACCTTACATAGATAGATACCCCCTCTCTAGAGTTAATTTTAGAATAATATCTTTTAGATCTAATTTTTGTGTTCTCAACATTGCAATTTTGTTTAAATTCTGTACCCCAAGCTACTGAACTGTAGCTTTGTGTGATTCCTTTGTAATGCTTTGTATTAAAACCTCAGTTTCATAGCAGCTGATGATATGTTGACAGCTGTAATTCAGCATGCTGTCCTTCTCTCTCTGTCTCTCTTACACACACACACACACACACACACACACACACACACACACACACCCCTTCTATATATACTGTATACATATCCCAATAAGAAAATGGCAGGGAAACCTCAGCTTTCAGATGACTTATTGAAATTACTGAAAACTCTGGTTTGTAGAATCTGCAGGGGATGGATTCTTGTCTCAATTGTACTGTTTACTGGCTATAACCTGGGGGTAACTTACTTCTCTAAACTTCAGAGTCCTCTCCAAATGGTAAAATGACCCAAAGGCGTATAATCTAACACTGTGTGTCAAAATATCTCATCAAAATAGCACAGCCACATGAGGTAATACATATAAAGTGTTGGTGCTAAACCTGGCTCAATGCAATTGTTCAACAATCTCCATAATTACTATTTTCTAAGCATATTTTTCTAGAAATGGATCTGGTATTAACAAAAAATCAGCTTAAGGATGAGCAGGCTGATTGTTTTCTTACTCTTCAGGTGCTATAGGTTTTCAGAGTTTTAGAGCAAAATGATACTGGAATGAAAGTAACTTTGTGACCTCATGGACTATAGCCCATCAGGCTCCTCTGTTCGTGGAATTCTCCAGGCAAGATTACTGGAGTGGGTTGCCATTCCCTTCTCCAAGAGATCTTCCTGACCCAGGGATCAAACCCGGGTCTCCTGTATTGCAGGCGTATGCTTTACTGTCCGAGCCACCAGAGAAACCCATTGATGTTGAAATACTACAGTCCAGTTCTGGATGCCTTGGGCACTGGTGAGAATTTTTTGGCTTAGTTCTGTTGAGTCCTATCTTTATTTACCAAGAAAGTACCCTCCCCCATGGCTTTAAAACGCACTTGGATTTTGATGATTCTCACAGGTACCAAGATCCCCCGGAGGAGGGCCTGGCAATCCACTCCAGTATTCTTGCCTGGAGAATCCCATGGGGAGAGGAGTCTGACGGACTGTGGTCCATAGGGTCGCAAAGAGTTGGACACAACTGAAGCAACTTAGCATGCACACAGAAGTACCACTCTGATTCAGAAATATTGTTGTTTTTCTCTATCCCCTCCCCATTGACTGCCCCCATAGAACTTTGACTTTACTCTCTAGCACTTATCAGAGTTTGCAGTTATGTATTTATGTATAATCATTTGTCTAATAGCTGCCTCTGTCCTCATACTAGATACTAAGTTGCATGAGGGCAGGGAGCACCAACTATTTCAATCATTGAACATCCAGTGGAGTGCCTAATCATGACAGTTGTGTTTTAGAAGAACATTTCTGTCTTTGAAAATATTTTAAGGTGGTAAACCCACACGTACATTGCACTGTGCATTTGAATTACTGACACTATCGTTGAGAACAAATAGCTTGAAGGATAAAGAGACAAATTAAAGAGGTAATATTAATTAACTGGTTCCAGCTAAGTGATAATGTAGAACCTTCCAGGTACTGTGTGGATATTGTCCTATGTATGCTTGTGTGCAGAGATCCCAATATACAGAAATAACATTGTTTCTTGTGATACTACAAGGTGATATTAGTGAATTATTGATAGTGTATTCTATCCTCAATGCTTAGCTCAGGGTCGGGAGATGGATTACACTCAGTAAATATTTGTTAAATGATTCAGTTTGCATGTGAGGCTGAAAAACATTTTGGGTAAGTAGAGAAGGAAAGTCTTCATTTAAAATAAGCATTTGGTATCAGATAATTTTACTGTACCCTGTTCTGTCTGTGCACCTTATCCCCCAGCTATAGCAGTCATGGTCTTTACTGTTTATAACAGCAGTGCCGTTGCAGTGCAAACTAGCTGCCTGTGTGGTGGCAAGCTTCTGCCAACAGTATTGGTGTCATGCTGTTATATGTTGCAGGCAAATGTCACCAGCTCAAAATTCCGGAGTAAGTCTAGGTTTGATGAATAGTATGTGCTGTGCTGTGCTTGGTCGCTCAGCTGTGTCTGACTCTTTGCAACCCGTGGACTATAGCCTACCAGACTCCTCTGTCCATGGAATTCTCCAGGCAAGAATACTAGAATGGGTAGCCGTTCCCTTCTCCAGGGAATCGTCCAACCCCAGGGATCGAACCCAGGTCTCCCATATTGCAGGTTGATTCTTTACCCTCTGATCCACCAGGGAAGCCCAGGAATACTAGAGTGGGTAGCCTGTTCCTTCTCCTGGGGAACTTCCCAACCCAGAAATTGAACTGGAGTCTCCTTCATTGCAGGTGGATTCTTTGCCAGCTGAGGTACCAGGGAAGACCCAATGAATGGTTTAAGTCTTATAAAAGTGAATTTTTCCCACCACCATCATCAATTGCCAAATTTTTGTGTAGTAAAAAACAGTTGATCCTTTAAAGTACTATTCATTTCAATAAGTCAGTCAGTTGGAGGCTAATATTAATATTTATTCAGGGATTTCAGTGATCAGACAAATGTTAAGAATACCAGCCATCAAATAGGCTGCCTTCAGGGAACTTGCAGTCCAAAAAGAGTGATAGGCATTAAGCTAATAGATTGCTAGCTACTAATGGTACTAAGCTAATGAAAAGCTCAAGGAAAATGTTACAAGGTAGTGGTCTCCAACCTTTTTGGCACCAGGGAACAGTTTTGTAGAAGACAATTTATCTTCTTGGAAGACTGAAAAGTGGGGGAATGATTTCAGGATGATTCAAGTACATTACATTCATTGTACACTTCATTTCTATTATTATTACATCAACTCCACCTCAGATCATTAGGCATTAGATCCTGGAGGTTGGGGACCCCTGCTATAAGGAGTAATAACAGGGGGGACCTACTTGAAATTGGATGGATAGAAAAATCCTTTTTGAGATGTTAACTGAAATCTGATGGACAGAAAAAAATGTGGAAGGAAAGAAAGGGGTGTGTGTGTGTGGATGAGGAGGAGAGGAAGAAAAGAACGTTCTAATGAGGAGGTTAAAATATAAAAGTGTGTGTGAGCCTCAGCTGGGGAAATAGTGGGATGTCCAAAGACTGATAAATAACCCTGTTGCTGAATTCCAGTATGCAGGAAGGAAAGTGGCTGGAGAAGAGTTGGATGGAGGCTGGGGTCAAGCTGTCAGGTCCTTGTAGATAATGGTAAAGATTGGGGATTACTTCTTTTTCTGAGTCAAATGAGAAGTCATTAAAAGTTTCAAGTAGGGCATTGCATGATTCAAAGTATAGTCACTCATTATTCACATATTCTGTATTTGCAGATTCACTTGCTGCTGCTGCTGCTAAGTCGCTTCAGTCGTGTCCGACTCTGTGCGACCCCATAGACGGCAGCCCACCAGGCTCCCCCGTCCCTGGGATTCTCCAGGCAAGAACACTGGAGTGGGTTGCCATTTCCCTCTGCAATGCATGAAAGTGATAAGTGAAAGTGAAGTCGCTCAGTCGTGTCTGACTCTTAGCCACCCCATGGACTGCAGCCTACCAAGCTCCTCCATCCATGGGATTTTGCAGGCAAGAGTACTGGAGTGGGGTGCCATTGCCTTCTCCACACTTACTTGCTAATAACATTTATTTGTACCCCAAAATCAATATATGAGGAGCTTCATGGTTATTAGCGGAAATGTGCAGAATAGTGAAAAATTCAATTTATCCTACACACAGGTTCTCAGCTGAGGTCAAACAAGGTGACACTGCTTTCTTGTTGTAGCTCCATGATGTAAACAAGTATCTTTTTCACAGTGTATTTAGAGCCACATTTTGTTCATTTTTATGCTTTTTATTTGTGATTTTGCTGCTTAAAATGACCCCAAGCAAGGTACTAAAGTGCTGTCTGCTGGATTTTCCAAGTGCAAAAAAGCTGTGATATGTCTTGTGGAGAAAATACATGTATTAGATAAGCTTCATTCAGGCATAAGTGATAGTGCTGTAACCATGAATTTGATAGTAATGAGCCAACAACACATATTAAATAAGGGGTCTTTAAACAGAAGCAATGACTGACTCAAAACAGAAAAACTGACTCCTTAGAAAAGGCCCTGATGCTGGGAAAGATTGAAGGCAGGAGAAGGGGACAATAGAGATGATATGATTGGATGGCATCACCGACTCGATAGACATGAATTTGAGTAAGCTCCAGGAGTTGGTGTTGAATAGGGAAGCCTGGCTTGCTGCAGTCCATGGGGTCGCAAAGAGTCGGACACGACTATGTGACTGAACTGAAACAGAAACACACACAAAACAAGGTCATGTGTCGATCAGTTAACCAGAGGATTGAAAGAACCTAACCCTGTATATCCTCTAGGAGCAATTGTTCCAAATTTGTGAATTCATTGTTTGTAGCCTGGTGGCTCAGACAGTAAAGAATCCGCCAGCAACGCGGGAGACTCGGGTTTGATCGCTGAGTTGGGACCATCCCCTGGAGGAGGGCATGCCAACCCACTCCAGTGTTAATTGCCTGGGGAATTCCATGTAGAGAGAAGCCTGGTGGGCTATAGTCCACGGGGTTACAAAGAGTTGGAAGTGACTGAGTGATTAAGTACAGCACACAGCACCCCAACTTTATAGATCTTAACTACTGTGAATACCGTGAATCTACGATATCAGTTGAAACGGTTGCTGTTCTGCCGTATGCAATATGGAGAATGAACAGAAGGAGATGTAGGAAGTTCTAGAAATATTTCAGTGGAAATGTGAGAGATCTAGCAGCCTGTACAGGGAATATGGAGAATATGGCTTATGAGGAGACAAATTTGAGAGACCAGGACTGACCGGCGGTAAAGATCCAGAGTAAGGTTTCTTTGGGGCCCTTTCAGACCGTGGCGGTTTCTCTGCTGCAGATACCCAAGGTACATCATTCTATCAACCCCTTCTGTCTAAAAGAAGGTCTCCACTATATATTAGTATTTGTTATGTTTCCAGCTAACGATATGTATGCTTATAACTTAGCTGAATACTTAAGTTAGTATTTAAATAGGATTGTTTTTAAAATCTTTCAAAGAATGATACTGATATTGACCACATCATCTGGACTATGATTAATATTATTTTTTAATTAATGTGGTCTTAATTAATTTATACTTTGTCATGTATTTAATAGGTTTTCAAGGGCTATCAACTCATCTCTGTGAGAAAATGTCTTCTTCATCAACTTGTAATACTGACATTAATCAGCCTAGAAAAACAGATTTTTGCATTGTCATCATCTAGAGAACCTCAACCAGGTTTCACCTCCTTTCACCATTAAGTTGAAGGGAATTTTCTTTCCATAGTGAATGGGCTGGCATATTAAGCAGACTAGTTAATGCTAGCTGCAGTTGTAACATTTATATAGTGTCTGTCTTTTCCATTTTTATAAATTAAAACTCAATTTACTTTACTTTTAAATTTAATTTACTTCACCAGAGTAGTTTCTAAGATGAAAGTAGTCAGTGATGGGTCTTTCTCCTACAAATCATGAAACTTCTTTTTTTTAAAAAAAATTGAAGTTTAGTTGATTTACAATATTGGACTAATTTTAGGGGTGCATAGTCAATTACTTTTTTCTGATGAAATTCCATTATAGGTAATTATAAGATATTAAATATGATTTCCTATACTATATAGTAAATTCTTGTTGCTTATCTGTTTTACATGTAATAGTTTGTATCTGTTAATCCCATATTCCTAATTTATCCTTCCCCTATGAGACCTCTCTTCATTTCAAATAAAATACAATAGCTTCAAGTTATAAAGGTAAAAAATTCAAGCAAACATATTTCTTTAGCAAACAATTGACTTTAGAAATATCTACATAAGCAGATATATGAATAAACTGTAGTGAGCACATTGGTATCTACACAAATAGATACCCCTCCATTCTTGTTAGAACCATCTCAATACTATGCATGCCATGTTCTCCACATGTCCAGGTTCTCAAAAAAGAGGATGCTATCATCAGTCCTGGAGGTTTGGAACTTAACCTTCTTTAGCCAATGGTGACAATATCATCCTTTCTTCCAGGGACTGACTTAGAAAAAGTCATGTGATTCAACTCTGCCTAAAGAACTATGAGGAGAAGTGTGCAGGGGTAACTTCTGAGAAAAGTTTTCTGGTGATAGAAAGAGACAGGGAAGGACAGCACGTTTCTGAATGTGTGCCTAGACGAACCAGTGGTGCCAGAAGTTGTGAAGGCATCTGACAGCCACAATAGCTCAAGCATGAGGACAAAAGCTAAGGCCCTGGGGAAATATGTTAAAAGCCTGAGTATGTGATGTCACTGCTGAGACATTTAATTAATCAAACCTACAGAGGAAATTTTATCTATAATTTATTACTGTTATGTTTAGGGCTTTATGATTTGACTCTTCTGTAATTTGCAACCACAACCATCCTAATATGGACCACTATTAAGGAGTTTATTGTTTCATAGTTTATAGATGTAAGATGCACATATTTGCACACTTTAATATCTGAAAAGAGATGTATCTTAACAATTGATAGTATCAGATTCAGTGAACTAAAGGGTTTTTTTGTTTGCTAAATGAAACATTCAGCACTAAAATATACAAAGGCATGGTATTAAGAATAGTGTTCTGGTGACATTTTAAGGTATCTAGCCTTAATAGAATCTAGAACAGTCAATATTATCCTGATCCAAAATGAAATAGTGCACCACCCATTATATTAGTTAAAAAATAATATGACTGTAGAGCATGAACTATAATAATGGAGTCAAGATAAAGCAATCAAGACTATAATATCTTTTGATTCTTCCCAATTATATTTTTCATATTAAAACATTACTTATATTGAAAAAATAGCTATTTGTTTTGGAAATACAAAGTTATTTCTGATTCAGTTCAGTTCAGTCGCTCAGTCATGTCCGACTCTGCAACCCCATGGACTGCAGCACGCCAGCCTTCCCTGTACATCACCAGCTCCTCGAGTTTACTCAAGTTCATGTCCATTAAATCAGTGATGCCATCCAACTATCTCATCCTCTGTCATCCCCTTCTTCTCCCACCTTCAATCTTTCTCAGCATCAGGGTCTTTGCCAAGTCAGTTCTTTGCATTAGGTGGCCAAAGTATTGGAGTTTCAGCTTCAGCATCAGTCCTTCCAATGAATATTCAGGACCAATTTCCTTTAGAACAGACTGGTTGGATCTCCTTGCAGTACAAGGGACTCTCAAGAATCTTCTCAAACACCACAGTTCAAAAGCATCAATTCTTCAGCACTCAGCTTTCTTTATAGTCCAACTCTCACATCCACACATGACTACTGGAAAAACCATAGCTTGATTAGACTAACCTTTGTTGGCAAAGTTAATGTCTCTGCTTTTTAATATGCTGTCTAGGTTGGTCATGACTTTTCTTCCAAGGAGCAAACATCTTTTAATTTCATGGCTGCAGGCACCATCTGCAGTGATTTTGGAGCCCCCCAAAATAAAGTCTGTCATTGTTTCCATTGTTTCCCCATCTATTTGCCATGAAGTGATGGGACCAGATGCCATGATCTTAGTTTTCTGAATGTTGAGTTTTAAGCCAACTTTTTCATTCAACTCTTTAACTTTCATCAAGAGGCTCTTAAGTTCTTCTTTTCTTTCTGCCAAAAGGGTAGTGTCATCTGCATATCTGAGGTTATTGATGTTTCTCCCAGCATTCTTGATTCCAGCTTGTGCTTCATCCAGCCTGGCATTTCACATGATGTAATCTGCATATAAGTTAAATAAGTAGGATGACCAAATATAGCCTTGATGTACTCCTTTCCTGATTTGGAACCAGTCTGTTCTATGTCCAGTTCTAACTCTTGCTTCTTGACCTGCATACTGATTTCTTAGGAGGCAGGTAAGTTGGTCTGGTATTCCCATCTTTTGAAGAATTTTCCACAGTTTGTTGTGATCCACACAGTCAAAGACTTTGGAGTAGTCAATAAAGCAGAAGTAAATGTTTTTCTGGGACTCTCTTGCTTTTTTGATGATCCAGCGGATGTTGGTAATTTGATTTCTGGTTCCTCTGCCTTTTCTAAATCCAGCTTGAACATCTGGAAATTCACAATTCACGTACCATTGAAGCCTGGCTTGGAGAATTTTGAGCATTACTTTGCTAACGTGTGAGATGATTGCACTTGTGTGGTAGTTTGAACATTTTTGGCATTGCCATTTCTGATTAATTGATCATAAATTCATAAATGCCAATTTATGACTATTATGTAACAGTAAGTTTATATTAAGCTTGTGAAGTGCCAGGCTGGAAGAATCACAAGCTGGAATCAAGATTGCTGGGGGAAATATCAACAGTCTCAGATGTGCAGATGATACTACTTTAATGACAGAGAAGAGGAACTAAAGAGCCTCTTGATGAAGCTGAAAGAGGAGAGTGAAAAAGTTGGCTTAAAACTCAACATTCAAAAAACAAAGATCATGGCATCTAATCCTATCACTTCATGGCAAATTGAAATATGGAAACAGTGACAGATTTCATTTTCTTGGGCTCCAAAATCAATGCAGATGGTGACTACAGATACAAAATTAAGATACTTGACCCTTGGAAGAATAGCTATGACAAACCTAGACAGCATATTAAAAAGCAGAGACATCTCTTTGCTGACAAAGGTCCATATAGTCAAAGCTATGGTTTTTCCATCAGTCATGTATGTATGTGAGTGTTGGACGATAAAGAAGACTGAGCACTAAAGAACTGATGCTTTCAAACTGTGATGTTGGAGAAGACTCTTGAGAATTCCTTGGACAGCAAGGAGATCAAATCAGTCAATCCTAAGGGAAATCAACTCTGAATATTCATTGGAAGAGCTGATGCTGAAGCTCTAATACCTTGACCATATGATATGAAGAGCTGACTTAATTAGAAAAGACCCTGATGCTGTGAGAGATTGAGGACAAGAGGAAAATGGGGCAACAGAGGATGAGATGGTTGCATGGTATCACTGATTTAATGGACATGAATTTGAGCAAACTCAGGGAGATAGTGAAGGACAGGAAAGCCTGGCATGCTGCTGTTCATGGGGTTGGACATGACCTAGCAACTGAACAACAACAACAGAGGATAAAGTCTACTCACCCATAACATTTTAGAGAAGATAAGACATGCACTCAAGTAATGGTACAGCAGTGTTTCACTAATGGTACTAACTGCGGTCAGAACACCAGTGATGTAAAAATGGATACCCTACAAGAGTATTGGGAAGTATTCATGCAGAATAATCATGTGAGCTTTATTCTGAAGTATGTGTGTAATTTGGACATGTCAAGATGCAGTGGGGTAAGGATACTCCAAACAAAGAGACCTGTCCAAAATTCTAAAACCTATAATTGCTAGAGTTTTTTTCCAAGAAAAGTGAAACCTCACACTAAAATAATAACACTAGAATAATTGGCAACAGAGTTGACAGGTAGGCAGAGGATAATTGTTTGCTCACCACCAAGTTCTTAGATTTGCTAAAAAGGTAGAGTCAGGAAAGTCTAACCTTTGACCCCTGACCTTTCCTACCTTCCCTTCAAAAACAAAAACTGGATGTTCATCTTTTTCTCATGTACTTCCTTATGATTTTCTCAAGAAACAAGACAGGACAGTGCAGAACTAAAAAAGAAATTGCAACTAAACACTCATAAGTAAAATGAAAACAAAGCAACAGTTCTTGTGTGTTCTGTGCCAGCACTGTACTAACATTTTACATGTAATTTTGAAAAGTGAAAGTCACGCAGTCGTGTTACCCTGTGAGACCCCAGGGACTGTAGCCTGCCAGGCTCCTCTGTCCATGGAATTCTTCAGGCAAGAATTTTAGAGTGGTTAGCCATTTTCTTCTCCAGGGGAATCTTCCCAACCCAGAGATCAAACTGGGGTCTCCTGCACTGCAGGCAGATTCTTTCCTGTCTGAACCACCAGGAAAGCCCTACATATAATTTTAATGTCCAAACAAGCTTGTGACTGAGAGATGATCTTCATTTTGTTGTGAGAAGGTTGAGGTCCAGTGCCTTGCAAAGGTCAGTGATTAAATAAGAGCTGGAGTTTGACTCCAAGTCAGTCTAACTCTAAAATGTAAACTTACATTTTATATCCATATATTATATTGTCTTCCAGTCTCTTTTTCACGCGTGGCTTTAAATAGGTATGCTTCACTCTTTGGTTTGCCATGTTGGGTAAGGGATTTGGAAGAATTTTTCTCTTTTAGTTAGGTGTCTGAAGGTATTTTTCTATTTGTTTTCGTTTATTTTTTCTTATAGAGTCCTGTTTGCTTCATTTGTGAAGTCCTATTTACATTAAACTGTGTGAAGAATGTTGATGAGGAACATTTAGTATTTATTACTAGGAAATAGCCTATAATTACCTATTTCATTAAAAAATTACTGAATAGCTGTCTAAAGATTGGTCAATCCCAACTGATCAACCAGCTAGTGATTTTCTATCAGCATAAAGTATTTACTGTTCCCTTGGGCCAAATTTCATTCCATAAGGAACAGAGGGCCAAGCCTAATTGGAGAATAAATCTCAGACATGCATCTTGAGGAATATAGATTTTATTTTCTTTTCTACAAATAACTTGTGGAGGTACCTTGAACTTTGGAAAAATCTTGGAGTTCTACAGACTAAAGTACAAATAGAAAAGTATAAAACCTTCCATCTTTTTATTTTAAACAACTTAAAATCCAAGTCGTGTACTTTTTATTTTTTTAAGTACAGACCAGTCTGGAGCTTGAAAGGCCACAAAATGCCATAGAAATATAAATGGATGGCTAACCTTTGAGGCAGTGCCAACCTGGCCACAGTCATTCTGACTTTAACCAGTTTGATCCTTTTATAACAGCTTTGTAGCTCCTTTGTTTGAAGTGTTTTCTAAATATCACATAATAGGCTAAAACATTTGTTTTAACCAAACATGAGTATTTAACAGGGTAGTACAAAGCAGCTATCTGTGCTTATATAATGTGATTATTTGATCAATAAAATAAAAATATAGAAAAGTTAAATATCAGGGAAAGAAAGTGGATATTAAACTTCAGACCAACCCAGCCCACAGGCTGATTTATATTTTCACACCAGAAGGAAAATCCTCTAACACTTTCTATTTTCCATGTCAAAAGAAAGCTTTAGATTAGTGTTATAATTGACTGCATGGCATGATTCATTCCAAAATATAGTTTCTCTGTACCTTGCTTGTGATTAATTCTCTTCTTTTCAATCTTTGCAAACTGGCTTTGTTTCCTTCCCCCATTTAATTTCTCCATCTTACATAACAACTAACTATTGACTTCTGAATTATCTCTGAATGTGACAAATTAAGGTGAGGCTGTAGAAATCAATAAGTATAGAGATATTTGTAATGTTTGTTTTCTGCTTTTTAACTGGGTCATATAAATTAGAAATGACTTGGATGACAGAAAAATCAACTTCCAGACTCCTTGATACTTTTTTTTTTACATCAGGAATTTAAAAATCGAAGCCATGGCAGTGGTTGCTGTAAACTCCAAGTAATTTCCCTCTGAAGGGAGCAATTTTCAGCTCAAGTGAAATGGCAGCAGAGGGATTAGGATGAAGAAAAAGAAAGGAAACAAAGTTGGTCATGAGTAGAATAAAAAATACTTTAGAAAATATATTTCCCACAGTTTTTTAAAGTGGCAGTGAGTGATCTGTAGCCAGATCAGGAATTTTTTTTTAATTATAAATTGATAGTGACATTTACAAACTGCTATGTTTAAATGTTGTTGTTGTTGTTTAGTCATTTAGTTGTGTCTGACTCTTGTGATTCCATGGACTGTAGCCCGCCAGGCTTCTCTCTCCGTGGGATTGTCCGGGCACAAATACTGGAATGGGTTGCCGTTTCCTTCTCCAGGGGATCTTCCTGACCTATGGATTGAACCCGCGTCTCCTGCATTGTAGGCAGATTCTTTACCTCTGAATCACCTGGACTTCCTATATTTATGATAAATAACCAACAAGGACCTATTCTGTAGAGCAGAGAACTCTGCTCAATATTCTTGTAATAACCTAAATGGGAAAAGAATTTGATAAACAGTAGATATGTGTATAAAACTGAATCACTTTGCTGGACACATCAAGTTAATACAACATTGTTAATCAACTACACTTCGATATAAAATTGAAAAAAATTCATAATGATAACTACAATTTGAATTCACCCCTGCATGGATCTTCTGTCTCCTCTGTGAAGTATTTGTATCTTCTTTATCCCGTGGTAAGAACCTTTTCATTCAACAGCATCAATATATTTGATATCGTTTTGTTCATCCTGCAATATATCATAATGACAACCTTATTAAGTACAAGTCAAGGTTTCTTTAAGGTTCTATGTCAAGAAGTTTGGTGTCCGGATATTATATTTTGAGTCTGAATACCTTGGCAGACATTTAGCAGATTTCATCAGAAACAGATCCAAAGAAAGCACACTGTTCTTTTTAATTCCTGATTCATGTGCTTATTCAAAGACTAAAAGCAGAACTATTTAATGAAACTTTATTTTTTCCTTCCTAGTAGTTCTGGCTTACCTGTTATCTTTCTGTTAATGTTAATTTAGTAAAGAAAATAGAATCATTGGGGAATTATGGGCTTCTCCCTTACATCTAGTATTCTGTGAAATGCTAATAGACAAATTATTCCACAGACGAATACATTTGGTAAATATTCAAGTAGATGTTCTTTTAGTCACTGTAGAGACTCTTGGGATTCTTAATGTGTTCACATATTAATAAGGAGGAGCAGAAGGGTGAGCATATAGTGTACAACGTCTCCCAGACTTATCTGATCATAGAACCGTTTCCTTATATGATTTTCTTTAAAATACAAAGCAGCTGTTACACTGCGTCATTTCACATTTATATAGTCATTTAATTAATATCTCCCCTCTACTGGGTGAAAGCTCCAGGAGGGCAAGAACTAAATCTGTTATTCCTTGTCATTTTCTCTCCAGTGCCCTGCACAGTGCTAAGCACATGTATTTTACGTATGTGTGTGTGTGTGTGTGTGTATACTAATTGGAGGATAATTGCTTTACAATGTTGTGTTGGTTTCTGGCATATATCAACATGAATCAACCATAGGTACATTGGTATACATATGTTCCCTCCCTCTTGATCCTCCTTCCCATCACATCCCACCCCTCTAGGATGTCACAGAGCACAAGGTTGAGCTTCCTGTGTCATATAGCAAATTCCCACTGTCTGTCTATTTTATATGGTAATGTATATGTTTCGATGCGACTCTGTCCATTTGTCCTACTCTCTCCTTCCCCCTTTGCACCCACAAGTCTGTTCTCTATGTCTGCGTCTCTGTTGCTGCCCTACAGATAGGTTCACCAGTCCCATTTTTCTAGATTCCATATATTTGTTGTTGTGTTCAGTCACTCAGTCATGTCTGACTCTTTGAGACCCCATGGACTGCAGCACACCAGGCTTTCCTGTCCTTCACCATCTCCTGGAGCTTGCTCAAACTCATGTCCATTGAGTCAGTGATGCCATCCAACCATCTCATCCTCTGTCACACTCTTCTCCTGCCTTCAATCTTTCCCAGAGTCTTTTCCAGTGAGTCAGCTCTTTGCATCAGGTGGCCAAAGACTTGGAGCTTCAGCTTCAGCATCCTTCCAAGAAATATTCAAGACTGATTTCCCTTAGGATTGACTGGTTTGATCTCCTTGCTGTCCAAGGGACTCTCAAGAGTCTTCCAACACCACAGTTCGAAAGCATCAATTCTTCAGCACTCAGCCTTTTTATGGTCCAACTCTCATGTCCATACATGTGTTTTTCTCTTTCTGACCTACTTCACTCTGTATAACAGTCTCTGGGTTCATCCACCTCACAAGAACTGACTCAAATTTGTTCCTTTTTATGGCTGAGTAATATTCCATTGTATATATGTGAAAGTGAAAGTCGGTCAGTTGTGTCCAACTCTTTGTGACCCCATGGACTATACAGTTCATGGAAATCTCTAGGCCAGGATACTGGAGTGGGTAGCCTTTCCCTTCTCCAGGGGATCTCCCCAACCCAGGGACTGAACCCAGGTGCTCCCGCATTGCAAGTGGATTCTTTACGGATTCTTTACCAGATGAGCCATGAGGGAAGCCCAAGAATACTGGAGTGGGTAGCCTATCCCTTCTCCAGGGGATCTTCCTGACCCAGGAATTGAACCAGGGTCTCCTGCACTGCAGGTGGATTCTTTAGCAACTGAGCTATCAGGGAATCCCTGTATATATGTAACACAACCTTTTTATCCATTCATCTGTCAATGGACATCTAGGGTGCTTCCATGTTCTCACCATTGTAAATAGTGCTGCAGTGAACATTGGGGTACATGTGTCTTTTAGAATTGTGGTTTTTCTCAGTGTATATGCACAGTAGTGGGATTCTGGATCATATGGTAGTTTTATTCTTGTTTCTTAAGAAATCTCCATAGTGTTCTCCATAGTGGCTGTATCAGTTTACAGTCCCACCAACTGTAGGCACATGGACTTTTGATGGCTTCTTGATACAGCTTTGCAATACCCACCTGCCTTCATCCTGCTGACTCCCTACCCCTCTCCTCTGCTTTTTGTGTGTCTTCCATAGTAGTTAAGGCCATCTGACTTAAGATACATATTACCTAGGTCATTATTTATTTTCATCTTCTATAACTAAAGTCTGTGCCCATGAGAACAGAAGTTTTTGTCTGCTGTGTTCATTCTGCCAACTAACATTAAATCATACCTGGCATATATTAGATCCTCAGTAAATATTTGTTTAATTAAAAACGGCATCCTCAGTTTTCACTCATTTGGCCAGAAAAATAACCTTAAAATTTAGTAATATTCTCTCAGTTCCTTTCCTAAAATTAAGTGGTAGCTCTTCCATTGATCAGAAAACATTCCAATCTTAGACAAAAGTGATGTAAATGCTCTTGGTCTAGTTTCAGATCAGTAAGGCCCAGGCCTCAATAACACAAGTATATCTGTCTGTGATGTGTGTGTGTATCTGTATATGTGTTTGTGTTTGCCATGGTCTTCAGGTATAATTTATCTAAGATGCTACATTTGACCCTTGAACAACATGGGTTTGAACTTCATGGGGCCACGTATACACAGATTTTTTTTTTTCACTAAATACATCTGGCAGTACTACACAATCCAGATTTGGTTGAATCCCTGGATATGGAGGAAATAAAGATACGAAGGTCTGCCTGTAAAGTTATATGTGTATTTTCGATAGCATGGACGTTTGATGCCCCCAACCTCATCATTGTTCAAGGGTCAACTGCAGTTGCCTTTTTATAATATATAGTTCTGTGAGTTTTGACAAATCGTATCAAGTTGTACAGTTATCACCCCAGTCAAGATGTGGACTATTGCCTTCATCCCTCAAAGTTCACTCACGCTCTTTTATTGGTTTTTCCTCCCCTCTCCAGTATCTTTTCCAGACAAACAACCACTGACTGATTTCTGCCCCTGTGGTTTTTACCTTTTCCAGAATGACCATGTAAATGGAATCATGCAGTATGTAGCCTTTTGAGTTTGGCTTCTTTCTTCTAGCATGATGCTCTTGAGATCGGTCTGTGTGGCTGCATATATCAGCATGGAATCCTTATTGTTGCTGAGTAGTATACCATTGTATGAATGTACCAGTTTGTTTATCCCTTCACCAGTTGCAGCATTTGAATTGTTTCTACTTTGAGGCAATTATGAATAAACCTAGTACTCACATTTGTATACCAATTTTTGTGGATGCATGTATCTTCGTTTCTCTTGCACAAATACTTGGGAGGGAATGGCTGGGTCTTATGACAAGTACCTGCTGAACTTTTAAAAATAAACTACCAAACCATTTTCCAATGTGGCTGCACCACTTTGTATTCCCACCACTAGCAATGCACAGTTCTCGTTGTTCTGCATCCTTGTCAGCATTTGGCATTGTCAGAATTTTTAGTTTGAGACTTTCTAATAAGTATGTGGTGGTGTGTTGTGATTTGATTTTGGATTCTTCTAGTGACTAGTAATTTTGAGTAACCTTTCATGTGTTTATTTTCCATCTGCATCTATTCTTTCTTTGGTAAAGTTTCTTTTTATCTCATTGGCCCATTTTTAAAAATCGGGATGGTTGTTTTCTTATTACTGATATTTGAGAATCTTTTACATATTCTGATGAACAGTTTTTTATTATATATGTGATTTCCAAATATTTTATTCCAGTCTGTGGGTTATCTTTTCATTCTCCTAACAGTATGTATTATATTTGACTCCAAATGATTTCTCTAACATGATATCCTATTGTAAAGTGGAGATGATAAACAAAAACTATTTTCGTGGAGGTACATCAGTACACAGATTGACTGCACTTTAACACCATTTAAGTCTGTGAGAATAGACTTTTGAAGGACAGAGCTGAGACAGTTGCTTTTTAATTTGGAAATCTGGCTTGCAATGCCATTCAGTCAAATCTCAGATTATACCTGTAAGCCCTACACTAAACATAGCTGAATATGTGACCAACCTTTTTGAAGATGCAAACTTTGAAGACAGACATACCTGGACTCTAGGTTTAACCTGGATGCACAGCTACCTGCAAGATATATCTAGGATGGTGCAAATAAAAGAAAAAGTAGCTAATGGATTTGACAGTCCTCACTTTTCAATCCATTGAATGAGTATAAATAATCAAAATCCTCTTGTATCTCTAATACCATTGAACCAGGTAAATGCCAACAACAATGAAAAAAAAATAGAGGAAGCAAAGATAACTGGGAAAATTATTCAAACTTTGGGGAACTTTGATAGCAAATAACTATGTTTTAATTTCACTATATTACTTAAGCAGTAAGGGCATATATTTTACTTATTACATATTTTTCTAATTATAAACATGTTCAAAGGAATGAAGTAGTGATGTCAGGATTTTCTAGGTTTCAGATTCCTTAATGTGGGAAAATTTATTTATTCTGGATGGCCCTAAATGATATAGAAGAGATTGCACAGAGTAAGGAGATGGGAAGCCAGCATTTGAAACCAAGATCAGTAGTAACAATTGCTTGTGTTTAGAGACAACCATGAATTGACATAAAAGAAGTAAAAATAACTTCTCAGAGTTATGTGGTATATACAACAGATGGTTGATTGGCGCAGAGATATGTTATGAGTCCTTAAAAAGGCAACTATCTTCTCAGGCACAACTCTGCAGTAACCATATTGGATGTGGGCATATCTAATCCACCAGAAGAGAGAATTGGTCAGCTTGTAATGTCTGTGTGCTATGTAAGCAATAGGAGATTTTGGACAGTGAAGCTTTGATGTAAAGGTCCCTTTGCCAAGAACAGTAGTGTTCTGAAGACAGATGAACTAGATGTACTTGAAAGTCGCTCATTTGTGTCTGACTGTTTGTGACCCCATGGACTGTAGCCTGCCAGACTCCTCTGTCCATGGAATTCTCCAGGCAAGAATACTGGAGTGGGTAGCCATTCCCTTCTCTAGGGGATCTTCTGACCCAGAAATCGTACTGGAGTTTTCTGAATTGCAGGCAGTTTATTTACCAACTGAGCTACCCAAGAAGCTCAAGTCATACTTGACCTGAAGTTATTAAACTGAAGAATTATTTAAATAACTTTTCTTGTTTTTATTTTGATGTCTGCCTATAGGCAGATAATTTGCAAGTCACATAGATAAAAGAGTTATTGTGCATACAACTGTTTTCTCATCATAAATGAATAAATGTGCACTCTGGTTTTGTACATGAATTAGGTTAGTATGAGCTCACCCCAGAAGACAGAACTCCTCTATGACTCATGGAATCATTCCGCTCCATCATCATGATTCTTCTTCTTTTTTTTTTTTATCTAATTATATACCCTCTGCCTCATTATTTTCTTAACATTTTTCTTCAAGTTGACTTCACAATAACTCATCTGTGTTTTTAATTGAACCTTTGGATAAAGGAAAATACCTGGGGTTAGTTATATTATTTCCCTAACATCAATTAAAATAAATAAATACAAAAATTTTTTAAAAAGTTTGTACAGTGACCTAAAATGACCTTGCACATCACACTTTGTAAACAGTATTCTGTACCTTGGCAGATTTACACATGTGAGTAGTCAGCTAACCTTCCCCAGTGACACCAGCTCATTAAGTGCTTTTTACATTTGAAAATTATGTACTAAATAATTACAAGACTAGAAAAGCTATGTTAAACCTAGATAGCATATTAAGAAGCAGAGATATCACTTTGCCAACAAAGATCTGTATAGTCAAAGCTATGGTTTTTGCTGTAGTCATATATGGATGTGAGAGTTGGATCATAAAGGCTGAGTGCCAAAGAATTGATGCTTTCGAATTGTGATGTTGGAGAAGACTATTGAGAGTCCCTTCGACAGCAGGGAGATCAAACTAGTCAATCATTACGGAAATCAACCCTGAATATTCATTGGAAGGATTGAAGCTGAAGCTGCAATACTTTAGCCACCTGATGCAAAGAGCAGACTCTCTGGAAAAGACCCTGATGCTGGGAAAGATCGAGGGCAGGAGAGGAAGGGGGCAACAGAGGATGAGATGGTTGGATGGTATCACTGACTCAATGGACATGAATTTGAGCAGACTCTGGGAAATGGTGGAGGACAGGGAAACCTGGTGTGCTGCAGTCCACGGGGTCACAAAGAGTCAGACCTGACTTAGCAACTGAACAACAACAGCAAGGCATATCATGCTGCTGGTCTTTTTGGACCTCTTTTTTTTTTTTTTCTATGTAAAAGTAAGACTTTTCCAACCCTAAACATTATAGTACTCGATGCAATTTGTGAGACGTATGTGTGATTCACATATGAAGAACAGGGAAGACAAAAGGTGACCATCGAGGATTGAGTTCACCTCTTTTGTCTCCATTTTCTTATGAGTAAAATAGATGTACTAGTATTATTAATATCTTAAGGCTGTTTTAAGAATCAAACAAGATTAAATGCATGGTTTTTAATTGCAGCATTTCATGGAATGCAGGCACATTGGTTAGTCATAAGAAGTTGGGTGAGTAGAGAAACAAATTGAGCAACATTCTGAGGAAACAACCAATTTGATCCCTTCATGAAGCCAGTGCAATTTGTTTTGAACAAAAGGTGGAGGGGAGCTTTGTTCTAGACAGTAAGCAAGTTAAAAGATTTTACATCAAATTCAAGGTGTGATTCTTCATTAAATACAAGTCCTTCCACCAAAGAATTTATTAATTATATTCAGAAAATAATTGCAGACATTTTAGTAGTTGTGGATATTAAAATATACTTGAGAATTATTATTCATTTTGTTACATACCCAAATGGCTGCACCAAATTATGTTCTTAGGCTGCAAGCATTCAGGAATGAAGTGTCATGATACATACAGTTTATTTTGAAATGATTCAGTTAAAAAAAAAAGAGAGAGAGACATAATTGAAAGATGGAAAAAGTGAATTGGGCAAAATATTAGGAGTTGTAATCAATATGGAAATATATGGGTGCTTATTGTATCAAACTTATTACTTTTCTGCATACTTGAGAATTCTCATAATAAACTTTAGAAAAAAGATCTAAATAGAGAAAGGGTTCCAATATATGTTATAGAGCAAATAAAGCCAAATGCTAAGGACTGTACAGAATAATTCAATTTTATGCATCTTTTTTCTTCCTTCTTTGCTTCCTTCTTTCTTTCTGTTTTTTCTTCCTTATGCCACAAGAATAAACAAGAAACTTTAAATTACAATATATTTTCTCAGAAGACAACTGAAATGAGGGAAAGTAGTTTGAATTTTTCTTTCAATATTGTTTGAATTTTTATTATGTATTAACTTTTTAAAATATTGCAGAAAAATAAACTCATAGCCAAAAGTTTATATGTGTTATCATTCACTATTTAACCAAAATTATTAGTATCTCTCTGAACTAGATCTTCTGTAGAGTATATCAGGGCACCATATTCTGAAACCAGTGCTTTTAATAGAAAGTACCATCCAAGGTACTGATTTGATCATAAAAAATATAGAGATTTAATCAGGACACAAATACCCAAAGAAAAGGAACTGTTGGTGCCAAAATACTTGTCATTTATGTGAATAGAAGAAATAGCCACATACTTGCTCTTTATTTTCTATGATTAAAAATGCAGATTGTTTGAATGATTATTTCCACTGTTAAAATGTAGTTTAAAGAATTTCCCTTGGTATATAATTCTCAATTTCCTGGCCTAATAATTCTGTTCTAAGATTCTGTGGCATTGATCATATTTTTTTAATTCGATCGGCCTGCCTGTGGTGAGAGCAAGGAGCTATGCTTAGTTAATATTCTCACAAGCCTAAACATCTAAGTAAGGCACGTTTTACATGTAGTTAAAAATGATTTCAGGTAAAAAGTAGCCACAGGAACCCAAATAAGAAGTCTACATATATTAGCTCTTTCCAAGACATACATTATCTCTGGGAGAGCAGAAGATAGAAAGTTACACATTGTAAACCATTTTGCACGTTTGTTTTCACAGTGCTATACTAGATGTCTGATACTTCGTTTATCTATGGTTTGAGAGGTTTTAGTCTGCATTTTAGTAATCAGTTTGCACCCTTGATTTGAATTTTGAGGCTTATTGAAATTATTTTTAAATATCAAGTAACAAACCTATTAACATTATTCAGTCAAAACAGAAACACCTTAAAGAAACAAAGCCGATTCTTTTGGGAACTACTTCTTGCTTGTTCACAATAAAGTTGTAAGCAAGTTGAAATTCTCTGTTTATGTTCTACTATTGACAATTTAATCCATGACTTATATATTAAGCAGTTACCATAAACTTAGATAGAGGGATAAATAAACAATAGTATGTTTAATCAGCTTCTTACTAGCTTACTATCATGAAAACGGAGTAACCTTGCAGCACCAATACACTTTAAAAATTCAATAGTGCTGTTTTTTTTAGGATATATAATCTTTTTCTTTGGTCTGTATATAAATGATATATAATTCTATGGCTCCAGATAACAAAGCACTCTACTACCTGATCAAAAGCAATAATTTAGCTGACATCCAAATCATTGAAAAATTAGCTGGTCCCTGCATGTAACACCAGTTCCACACTTCCTTGATGTCAAATGCCAAAGGCCCCATCAGGAAAACTGTGTGACATGTGAAAGTGGATGAAAGAAAACTTTTTTTTTTTTTTTGAGGTTACCTGGGATACATTGTAATTTAAGATGATAAAAAAAAATCTTTTAAAATAAATATAGATTAGACTATTATTTGTCAGCATTGCAACAGACAATAGCTTTGTGTAAAATGATATTCCAAATGAATCTCTCTAGATATATTCTTTTGATCTAGGCAGTGAACTATGAGATGTGCCAAGCAGTTATAAAATATTTACCTGACTGTAGAAGGTTTTTTTAATAAAAAGTTGACCTCATGCCTGCCATTTCTGTGAATGATGCCTAAGGCTGTCACCTCAACTGGGGAGGAGTATAATACATTATACACTACACAGTGATTCTCAGCTCCATGCCCATGCATTGGGTTTTCCTTGGATCATACAACTTTTCAGGCAGATTTGTTTTAGATCGTAATTATGACCTATGGGAAACAGTGGAAACAGTGTCAGAATTTATTTTGGGGGGCTCCAAAATCACTGCAGATGGTGATTGCAGCCATGAAATTAAAAGATGCTTACTCCTTGGAAGGAAAGTTATGACCAACCTAGATAGCATATTAAAAAGCAGAGACATTACTTTGCCAACAAAGGTCAGTCTAGTCAAGGCTATCGTTTTTCCAGTGGTCATGTATGGATGTGAGAGTTGGACTGTGAAGAAAGCTGAGTGCCAAATAATTGATGCTTTTGAACTGTGGTGTTGGAGAAGACTCTTGAGAGTCCCTTGGACTGCAAGGAGATCCAACCAGTCCATCCTAAAGGAGATCAGTCCTGGGTGTTCATTGGAAGGACTGATGCTGAAGCTGAAACTCCAATACTTTGGCCACCTCATGCGAAGAGTTGACTCACTTGAAAAGACCCTGATGCTGGGAGGAATTGGGGTCAGGAGGAGAAGGGGACGACAGAGGATGAGATGGCTGGATGGCATCACTGACTCGATGGACATGAGTTTGGGTAAATTCTGGGAGTTTTTGATGGACAGGGAGGCCTGGCATGCTGCAATTCATGGGGTCGCAAGGAGTCAGACACGACTGAGCGACTGAACTGACTGAGCTGATGACCTATGGTTCTGTTTTTATTGTCTTTGAAGGCCTTGAAATATATATATTTTTTCCTATGGCTTTTATTTTTAAACATTGAGCTGTCCTGCTATCTAAAATTATGGTAAATGTCAAAAAGTCTTTCAATTTACTTGTTTTACTGTAAATTTGACTGATTTTTCCCCTAAAAACAACTCTCTTAGCTGGTTGACATTGTACAGACCAGAAATGACAAATTAGTGCCCCTTGGGCCAGTACACTCCACAGATGTGTTCTGTTTACACTGAACAGTTATCAAAAAGTTAAATTAGATGCTAGCATTTAAAACTAAGGGAGATTTTATGGAAAAAAAAAAAAAAAAAGCCTGATTTTTGGCTTCTCTTCAATATGCCCCCATCATCTTATTCTAAAGCTTACAACTGGCTCATTTCACTCATTTCCATTGCAGCCTGGTCTCTGTCGGCCTTTGAGCTTTGGACCTCTCATCTAGACAGATAGACCTATCATCCCATAAATGAACATTTTGGACAAATTACTGACTTAACATTTCATAAAATTTTACATACTGAGCTCAGTAATGGTCTGAACATCTTTGGTGATATTATACTTAACCTTCCTATCTCTTCAAACTCTACGTTTCTATAAAGCCATCCCAAAATTAATTTCTTCCATTAACCTCTTCCTTATCCTAACCCTGGTTAACAGTAATTGAACACTGAACAGATGAGAGAAATCATAGTAAAGCCTGAAGTAACAGAGATAAAAAATATAGAGTGTGCCCTCAGAGTGCTTAGTTCAGCAGGAAAAACAGTTATCTGAAAGAATAATTGCAAAGAAAAAAATTATTATCAGCACTGTTTTAGTAATAGCCATCAATTGTTGAATATTCTGGGTGCCAAGCGTAGTAACTGTGCATGTCTGTACCAACAATCTCTACTTTCTCATTTCCCATTTGTTCTGCAAACCATTCCAGGTTCTGTGCTGCTTTTCTGAAACAGCTCTAAGGTCATCAACTCCCCATTTTCCTAAATCCATTAGTGAAACTTCAGAATCAGGGCCAAGTTATTAATAATCTATTCCATAGTCTCCTCATCTGTAAAATTATGACAGTAACTACCTACTGCACATGGGTATTGTGATTTTATACTGGATAATCTATATAAACCCTCAAAGCAATGTTTGACAGATAATAAGGGTATAATGTATGTTAACTATTATTATGTTGCCATCATTAGTACACTGCTATTATAACTCCTCATTTTTGCAGCAGTACTTGACACAAATGGACGTTCCTTTCTTCTTGTAACATTTTCTTCCCTTGGTTTGCCTTTCCTGGTGTCACACTCTCCTGGTTTCCCTGGAATGTGACTGGCCTTGGTTTTCATTGCTGACTCCTTCTTCTTGTCAAATCTGCAGATATCAGAGTAATCCAGAGTGTGGTGGTGGGCTTTCTTCTTTTTCCTATCCTCTATTCATGGTAATCATATCTGAGCTGTGGTTTTAGATGCCATTTATGTTCTCATGGCTATAATATTTGTATCTCCAAACTGACATTTTCCATAAACTTTAGTCTTGCATGGATATCCGAGTGCCTTCTCAACATATTTATCAAACATCTGCAACTTGAACTCCTGATTCCCATCACACATATGATCCTCCCATTCTAGCTCTTTTTCCAGAGGGTCCATTCTCCATAAAGCAGCAGAATGATTTATTAAGTTTCAAATCACTCAATGCTTCTCTGTGACTTGACGATTGCTGTGAGCCCCATCTAGTCTGCTGACATCTCTCCTGGTGTGTGACAGCTACTTACTCTCACTGCAGACTTGGGGAGACAGAATCCAAGAGCAGTCACTGTTTCCAGCTTACCCCTGGGCTTATCACTTGCTGCTGGATTTCTAGAATAAAAAAGAATGATCATCATTAAAGATGATTTACCATTAGTAGCTCCAGCCAGGGATTTTATTTTGTGCTCAAAGCCAGTGAATCTAAAGCTGTATCTTGCTTTGTATTTATGTACCACAAAAATAACTGATAGAGTGAAATATGCAGATTATAGACCACTTGTTTTGTCCATGTTTATTAGACCATGGGCTTTTTGTCCATGTTTATTAGGGCTTCCCAGGTGACTCAGTCGTAAAGAATCCACCTGCCATGCAGGAGACACAAGAGATGTGGGTTCAGTCCCCTGGAGAAGGAAATGGCAATGCACTCCAGTATTCTTGCCTGGGAAATCCCATGGACAGAGGAACCTGGTAGACTATGGGGTCACAAAGAGTTGGACACAACTGAGCAACTAGACAGCCCCAGTATTAGACCAAATAGTTGACTTAATCATATTTTTTTATTCCCTTGTTGTTGGATTAGTGTTGTATAAATACAGCCCATCAGAAGATAAACCTTCTTTCCCTAATTATCGGTCTTCTTTCTAAGCCCTTCATTCAACTGTTTACTCAAATGTCATCTTATTAGGTAAGCTGTCCCTCCCACCTGATTGGAAATGGCACCAAATGGCACTCTCTGTGCTCATTCTGTCTGTTTTATTTGTCCCTGGTAGCTCAACTGGTAAAGAAGCCGCCTTCGATGCAGGAGACCCTGGTTCAATTCCTGGATCAGGAAGATCCCCCAGGGAAAGGGTAGGCTACCCACTCCAGTATTCTTGGGCTTCCCTGGTGGCTCAGTCGGTCAAGAACTCACCAGCTGTACAGGAGACCTGGGTTCAATCCCTGGGTTGGGAAGATCCCCTGGAGAAGGGAACAGCCACCCGCTCCAGTATTCTTGCCTGGAGAAGTCCATGGACAGAGGAGCCTGGCAGGCTACAGTCCAGAGGATTGCAGAGTCAGACATGACTGAGCAGCTTTCAGTGTATTTTTATTTGTTGAGTCGTCACTGTGGCTGCTGTGGCAGTTGTTTTATCTGACTCAGTCCTCAAGAATAGAAGCTCCACAAGAAGAAGGGCTTCATATTTTGTACTCTGTTGTATTTCTAATACCTAAAATATTGGCTCACATTAGGCATGCAATAGACAAGCAGGAAAATGTACAAATGAATAGTTACTATTAATGTGTAAAATGTATAACCCAAGGAGTGCTCTCAGAGGGCCCATCCTATATCATTTCACCACACAAGAATCTAAGGTTATAGTTATGTGTAAGGATATGAGGAATTTACCCATTATAGAGTTGGTTGGAGCTTCAGTTTACAGTATTTTAAAGGCATAGCTTATAACCATGAAATGGGTTAGTTACAGGAAAATGAACCTTTAGGTAGTGAGTTTTGTGCACATACTTTTTTGAAAATTCTCAGATATATATATATATATAAATAGCATATATAAAATTAAAGTTTAATGTAGCATGTGTTATTCACTCAGTCCTTTCTGACTCTTTGTGACCCCATAGACTGTAGCCCTTCAGGCTCCTCTGTCCGTAGAATCCTCCAGGCAAGGATACTGGAGTGGGTTGCCGTTTCCTTTCCCAGGGAATCTTCCTGACCCAGGGATTGAACCTGGGTCTCCTTCATTGCAGGTGGATTCTTTACCATCTGAGCCACCAGGGAATGCATTAAATCTGTCTTTGATAATTTAGGGGAAAGTGATTTGTCTACATTAAGAATGAGAAATTCAAAGGCTCTTTTTACTGCTTGTTGATGACCTAGATATTATTGATATACTCTTTTTTTTTTATATATATACTATTTTTATCTCTGCTGTCACTAATGACATTTGTAAGTGACATACAGATTGGGATTGAATCAAAATCCTTGACATCCATGGTTACATCATTGTCCATTTATTGGCATTGCTGGCCGTATAGATGCACTGCATGACTCTCAGCCTCATGCTTCTATCTTTGAGAATGATAGAGGCAAGAAAAAGAAAAATGTTGAAGTTGTCTATGGAGGAATTGGGGTGATCATACCAAAACCTGAATTTGGAATGGTGACCCAGGAAACTTGATTACAGAAACAGGGAGAGAAAAAAGCAGTAATGCCAGATTTCTCAAGACTTAAACGAACATGCCATAACCCTTTCCCCTGCAGTCATCATGCTAATGGAAGAAATTCTCGCACATACCTAATTCTTCCAAATGTAATGCAGCCTCCCTCTCACGAGGTTCATTTGAACTGAACTTTATTTACAAATATGTAAGGTGCAGGTGCCTGGCAGTATGATCAACACAGGTTGAGAATCTCAGGTGTCGTATGCAGACTGCTCTGTGTTATCATGGAAATTATTTATGGTTAGAGTTCTTTGTGTAAAGTGAATTAGAGAACTGCAGCACTTGTTTTGAACTGTTTCGCCATCACTTCCATGGCTCTTTTATGTATAATGTGAAAGTTGCTCAGTCGTGTCTGATTCTTTGCAACCCCATGGACTATACAGTCCATGAAATTCTCCAGGCAAGAATACTGGAGTGGGTAGCTGTTCCCTTCTCCAGGGGATCTTCCCAACCCAGGGATCAAACCCAGGTCTCCAGCATTCCAGGTGGATTCTTTACCAGCTGAGCCACCAGGGAAGCTCTCTTTTGTGTATAGACATTGTCATTGTCTCTAAATTGGGTGGGATTATCTATGCAGAAAGAGAGGGAAAAAAAAAAAAGAGAGAGGAAAGGAGCAAAACACAATCTAAAGCCAAAGATAAAAGAGCACAAAATAACCACTAGAGTCTAGTGTTCACTGTTGTGAAGGTTGTGTTTAAAACTGTTAGCAATAATTATTTTTTATCATCTTCACTATTTGTTTTGAAACTGGCTGAAGTGGACAGTCATTGGCATTCCAGTTTTGGAGTGAATGGTCAAAAGTCAGATACTAGTTGAACCTAAAGTAAGAATGTTTATGAATTAATTTAATTGAGCTGTTTCAAATGAGGGAGAGCAGGTTCTTACTGGTAGAATACCAACCTAAACAAACCTAAAAAACTCCTTGTTATCTGGTTTAAAAGGGGAGAAGGCTATTTTCTAAGAGCAATTGTCCCCAACTTTTTCGGCACCAGGGACTGGTTTCGGGGAAGACAACTTTTCCACAGTTGGTGGGGGGAGAAGGATGTGGGGACGATTTAAGCACATTATTTAGGGTTCACGCCCATGAGAATCTGATGCCACCATCACTGATCTGACAGGAGGCAGAGTTCAGGTGCTAATGTGAGCCTTGGGCAGCAGCTATAAACACAGATGAAGCTTCGCTGTTTGCCTGCTACTCATCTCCTGATGTGCAGCCTGCTTCCTCAAAGGCCATGGACTGGGACTAGTCTGTGACCCGGGGGTTGGGGATCCTAGTTCTAGAGGTCTTAACAGGAGTGCTGTCATTGATTTGACTTACATCAGTTTCCAACAAAAAGCCCCACAGAGGTTATACACAAGATAACTAAAAGAAATATCTTTCAAGGTATTGAACTGATCTTAAAAATATTTTACTGGCTTTTATTCTGACGAATATATTCTTAATAGATTTTCTTTGCCCTTCCAAACAGGAGTCTTCTTTCCTGAATTTACCATATTGATTTTGTTATCTAAGCTATAGCACCATTCAGACTCTGAGCCATGTTTACCTAAAGTGCCTAATTGCAGCTGAATATTTACTGGAGAATATTTGAAACTTTACTTTCAGAATATTTTCCAATATGTTTCCCATTTATTTTGAGTACAGCCCTACAGAGAGTACTAGGCCAAGAGCTTTCTTTATCTTTCACCATAATTCTCTTCTCTTGTTATCTTTAAGCAAAACACCTATTGAAGCAGGCAAGGCTTTAGGAGCTGACTTGAATTAGACTCAGCCATCCACAGTTATTTAAGAAAAGCTGCCTGCCGAACTGGCCACCATATGCTTATCATCCTGATTTATTTTTCCAAGCTCTTTCAGATCTTCCAATAATTTTTTTTTGAAGGAATGGCTATAATGAAACATAATGTCGAAAATTCTTGACAATATTTTGCAGTTCTTCTCTAAAAAGTCACTTAACAGCTTGTTGGAGAGATGGGGTGAAGCAAGCAAAATACAAAATTTAAATATCCAATGATAAGCTCAGGAGAAAACTGTGGACATTATCAGAAATAAGAAGCACTGCTTCACTGCGAACTAAGTTGTCGACAAGTATCATGATGCTTCCACGGTTTTATTAGTGTTTGTACTTGTTCTCTCTTTGACCACTGCCAATGAAAATGTATAATTGGGAACTTGCCACAGTTGTGAAATATCTGTGTGAATTCACCATTGGGAGAATGACTTCAAAAACCATGAATGAAGCGGTAGAAGTAACTTACAGGTAAATTATACCTGACTTTCCTCATGAACAGTTTTCTGTAACTTTTCTGAAATCATGGAAGGTTATAGTTGGAAGAAAGCTTAGAGATTATCTCTTTTGATCCCTTATTTTTATAGAAAGGCACCTGAGGCTTGGTGAAAAGAAATAGTTTGATACAAAAAATGAATTAGATTTTTCAAAGATGTATTGTGAAAGGCTACCACAAAGTCAATGAGAGTCACCCTAGGCCTAATAAAGATCTGAAAGCAGTTCTAAGTAGACCACACAGGTTGGGTAAAGTGGAAGAGTCTCCTTGCTGTGGACTCTTGTTTTAGACTCTGTGCTTCCTCATGGGCATGACTGATGGTGTCTGCCAAGCTTACCTCAATCTAAGTCAGAAAGGGGCTCTTCCTTGGGGTGCGGGAAGCAAAAGGAAACTATTTTATTATTACCTTTGCTCCCTATCCCCTGCCTTCTCTTGCCTACCTGGCATTCTCTTGGTCTAACCCTGCAGTATAACTGCTGACACAACTGAGACTACCTACCTTTTTGTGAGTTTCTGGTTGTTGTTTTTGCTTTATTTTCCACCTTGACTTCAGCCACCATTATGTCGTCCACATCAACCCCTAGCTGCAGCAATGGAAAATCAGATACTTGTAAAAATACAGTTACCAAACAGGTCTGAATTGGCACAGTTCTGAAGCCATCCATTCACTGAGAGTGAGTGAGGACACATTCAGCCTTGTGAGAAGAAAAAAGAAGTTAAAATGCCCAGGAAAGAAAGGAATAGCTTTAGGGTTGTCACTGATAATTTGCTAGCTAAATGTATGTAACATTTTTCTGGCAGTGACTTTTGAAAGCTAGGGGATTTTATTAACAGATTTGTGTGGGTTTGTTTTGCATCCTCCCTAAGATCTCAATCTAAAAGTTTAAGATTTGTCTTCTCTTCATTCACTCAATAGGCATCGTTGTGTTATTGGATCTTCAAACATATTCTAGAGATTTCTTCTTTGAAAGCATCAGTGGAAGGTTTATTTATCCTAGTTTAGTTTGCCTTATTGTGTTTGCTTTTGATACTCACTGTCTTCACTTACTTTCTAAACCAGAAAATTGCCTTTATTAAAATAGATTTTTCTGAAGACTCCCAGGTAAGCCAGCTTGCAGTTGGATGTGAACTGTCTCAACCAGACACAATGTGTACCTCAGAGAGGAAGTGAGTGTTCCGCGTGAATTCACTCCATGCAGCTACCATGATGGGCCAAGTGGGACCCCAAACATACTCTCAAGTTTTCCTGAAAATCCAACTAGATTATCACACATTTGCATATATATTTCCTACTTAGCTTGTATTTCCTAGGTCTTCTCCCAGGTCTTCAAACTGAGCCAAGCATAATAAGTAGAGAAAGGAAGCCCATGAAAATAATCATTCAGGAGAGGAGCAGTTTACTCAGGGGCTTGTACTCAATGACCTCACTTCTCCTCATCTCATAACACATCTCTTTTTCTTCATCATTCTAGATGGAATACACAAAATCAACAGGCAAGGCAGAGAGTCCCTTCATTAAATAGTTCTGCAATATACTATTTTAAATCGTTTATCCAGAATATCTCTAAAACTTGAGACCCCTTGAGAGAGTACTAGAAGTGTCCCATACAATGGCTTAGAGATCTACATATCTTGACCCAGATTCTGTCTTTACTTTCTGTCCAGAATGTTTGCCCTACAGGGAATCTCTACGCTGCTATGTTTCTGGAATTTCAAACTCTGAATATCCACTTGAACTCCTTGTCCATGCCCTCTGATCTAACTCTTCTTTCCAGTTACTCCATCATTTGCAGTGTTTCCCACTGTCCTTCTAGCTTTCCATCTTACAAACCTTGAAATCATCTAAGGATTTTTTCAATCTCATTCATCCCTTACAGTTATCAGTCACTAAATTTCATGTCCATATAATCCTTTCAGTCTCAGTGTAATCATTGTAGCCTCATGATAATCCTGCCTGAATTACTGTCAAACCTCCTAACCAATTATCTTCCTCTTGTGACCTCCTGTATTTTCATTTTATCTTGAATAAAATTAAATTTACCTTCTAAAATTCTGCTCTTATAATAGTATAGCCTTACTCTGAATCCTCTAATAGATCCCATCTGCATGTGGGATAATGTCCAAATATTTCACATCAGCATTTAAGGACTCTTATTTCTTTGGTCCTAAAATATATATCCAATCTTAATTTTTTTCCATGTACAATTTAAGTGTTACACTTAACAAAGTCTTCACTGTCTCATCTATCTTCTCTCCATGTCCACTCATTCTCATCCTTACTTGCAAGTAATATCTCTACCCCTTCCATCTGTGATCAATTTCTACCCACTTTTTAGGATATAGTATAAATCCTATTACATGAAATAGTCTCACCTGTCTGTATTTCACAATAGTTTATACATCCCCCTTCTATTCACCAGTGAAGACATCTGGTCCTGAACTTGTATTTGTTGGAAATTCTTCGAAAAGTGATTTAATTTGTTTACTTGTCATATATTTGCTCAGATTTTTTATTTCTTCTTAAGCCAAGTTGTTAGTTTCCATGTTTCTTGGATCCCTTACTTTCCTTAAGCACATTTTCTTTTTCTTTCCATTTTTGGAGATTAAATCAAGCTGAAGTCAGTGGAAAGACATTCTCCCTTTGAAAGTAAGTCTAAATGAAAATATGTTAACTAGAGTTAAGCCAGTTTCCTCACCAAAGCTAACTAAATGAGAGAAGAAAATATTTCTACCTTCCATGTAATAAATGGCTCTTATTATGTTTTCTGTGTTTTGGGAAAAAAATTCCTAAGGAAAACCAGTGATAGGCTTGATTTCTCAAAGCCTTTGTAAGACCTGTTTTTTTCTTTCCAAAAAGGTGATTTGTCCTGAGATTCTAAGTGAAAAGAGTACTCTAGTATTTTGTGCAGTAAACTTTTACTAGGAAACTCACAATAAAGTTGCTCTCTAGTTTTTGTCTTTTGTGTTGTTTCTTCTAGAAATTGCATATCAGCTTTATATGCATGTCCAAATATATTCCTGGAAGAGCAGAAAAGGGCTGTGTGTATGTGTAAGAGAAAGGGTAAAATGGCCACTTTATTTATGATTATTGGTTGCTCTGAAAGGAAGTAGAGATTAGTCAGGATGGTAAACTACACCACAAAATGTCCTCTGATTGAACCTACATCTTCATCACTTTCCCTATACATTTATACCTCTTTTAATGGGAATCACTTAAATTATCATTTAATCTACGCTGTCAGCATAAATAATTGTGCTTCTTTATTCAGAGGAAAAGGAGATAACTGCCAAAACACAGACCAACACATACCAATGGCTTCTCCCAGTTTATTTATTCAGTAAGTATTTATTGAACACCTACTATGTGTCATGTATATGTTATGTTGGACTTCACGTACATAGTATGAACAAAACAGATGTGTTTTTGTCAAGGATTCGAGTTTTGATTCTTTTTGTCAAAGATCCAGTTCATAAGAATTCTACTTTTATCATGTGCGGAGTTCAATAGTGCAGTTGAACAAAACAGTTGAAGGCTCACAGACCAGTGGAAGCTAAATGGTAATTCAGCAAGGAGCCCTAAGCTTCTGCTGCCCGGGGAAACATTTAATGGCGTTACCCAGGAAGTATCATGACACCGTACAAAGGGGCATCTGTTTGCAACTCTAACATCGACAAAGAAGCAATTCTTCTTGCCAAAGGGAGTAGAATAAATCCCTTCCCTTTGCCCCAGCACGCCCCCACACCACTGATCCGGCAGAGAATGCTGAATGCTCACAATAGACAGAAGGCTGTAGGGTCAACCAAACCAACAAGCGCCACACCAGGGGTTAACAAGGAAAGCGGGAAGCCAACACTTTGCTGAGCATATTGGGGGGAAGCAAAACCTTGAAGCCATTGATCGAAGCTGTATCCAGCACCATTTCAACAGCCAAGAGTGAGATAATCTACCAACAGCTCAGAGTTCAGAAATGAAGAAGCAGCCAATGTCAAAACAGAAAGCCTGGGGGGAAAAAAAAGTGGCCCTGGCTACAGAAAAGAGGATCAGGAGAGCCAAGGCCAGACAGGCCCATTCTTACTTTAGCAGTGTGGGATTGTGGCTAGACCTAGAATTTAATTCCAGCTTGTCGCTATCCTGCTGTGACATTGTGTAAGTCCCTGAACCTCTCTGAAGCTTAGATTTTTTTGCCTGTAAAACAAGTTTCCAAGATTATGAGAATTAGAGAAACTGAATGTAAAGTAGGCATTCAATAAATGGCAGCTACTTTTGTTTTGAAGTGTATATTCAATCATTGAAATGAATCCCTTGATAGTCTTCTTAAAGTTCTAGCGTGTCATTTGCTGTTAAAAGTCTGGTGTCAGATGAGGATTCCTGCCTTGGAGATGACTTTTAAATGGCTTACCTGTGCCTAAATGTGGTACACCTGGCTTTGTCCTTAGTGCATAGTACTTATCTATTTCTCTGTCTCCCTTGCATTACTTGCCTTCTGTCCTGTCCTGTCTTTGGGGTCAAACCCATACCTTGTTCATATTAATCCTCAGTGACTGTCATAGTTTTTATATATGGTAGGTACTCAATAAAATTTGGGGCTTCTCACATGGTGCTAGTAGTAAAGAACCCCCCTTGCTGATGCAGGATACGTAAGCAATGTGGGTTCAGTCCCTGGGTTGGGAAGATCTGTGTAACTATTTGCATATTTATTTCTCAAAAAGTATTTAATACAGGAAGGTCTAAGAAACTTTAGGATTCAAAACAGCAGGCAGCTACCCATCTGTGCCCAATGTGGCCATTAACCATTGTGCCGTATTTGCTATGTATTGTTCATTTTAGGCTTCAGGCTCACATATAGCAGTTCTGAAACCCTGAAAATTCCGTGAGCTCTTTTGTTAAAACCCAGCCTTGCCTGTGTGATCTCCCTGTTAATTATTTTTTAATAAGTAGCTTCACTCCAGCCTCCCAGAATCTGTTTGAGCTGCCAACATTGAAAGACAGAAACTGCAGAAAGAGCAGCAATGTCTCCCTCGAATCGTCAAGCCTCTGAAACGCAGGGGCTTTAGAAGTCTGCAGGCTCCGCTTCCCTGCCCTCCTGCTCCAACATCCTCTGCCGGGTAATTTACGGGAGACGCTGCAGGCTCAGGCTCCTAATTGGTTTTCCCATGTGCCGAGCTGTGTTAGGAGTCCAGTGTTAGGAGTCTATGTTCGAGTCTCTTTAAAACCCAGAGAATTAAAGGATCTGAAGCTATTTTAGTAACCAAAAGCTGTGTGCATCACTGATGCCATTGCCCTGGTGGCAGTTCATCAGTTGGTTCCATCTAGTCCCTCCTTACCCAGTTTACTACCACTCCTAGTTATCCAATGTCCCAAAATGCTTTCTTGAGGGCTTATGAGTGATTATCTTGGGTCACTGAAATGGCAGCTATCAAGGCACGGTGCATCTGTGGGGCTGGTGAGCAGAGTCTTGGGTACCACTCCTGCTAGATGGTAAACAGGTGACACGTGAGCTGGTTACTTGAATGGACCGTTCTGAAAGGGCCATAGAGTGGTGGTCAAGAGTATGGCCTTTGGAGTCAGGTTGGCCAGTTGACATTGTGGCTTCAGTGCTTATTAGTTGAGTGATTGTGGACATGTCATTTTTTGTCCCTCCATTTCCCCTTTTATAAAATTGAAATAATTATAATAGTACCTGTTATAGGATTCCTGTGAGGATTAAGTGAATTGATACTCATCATGCACTTAGACTGAATAGCACTTAGTGGATACGTAATAAGAGTATTGCCTATATTATTAACCTCCTTCTCATGGCACTGAGAAGCACAGACGTTAGAGCTCTTTATTATCCATTTCTGCTCTGTCGGTCAGTTCTGATGCTGGCTGGTCAAGCTGAACTCTGACATCAGACCCTGTGAAACTTATCCAGCCTTTCTACTTCCCACTTCTCCCAGCCCAGGAATGAGTTAGAAGTGGGAGCTAAAAATTTAACTCTGGAAATCTGCATCAGAAATTTCTCTCTTCTATCTATCCCTAGACCAACCCCCCCCCCCTTTTATTTTAAGCTTAAGATTTTGTCGTTTTGACCCTCAGGTTCTCCCCTTTCATATTCTTCCTACCCTAAGTAACTCCCTACTAAATTAGCAACCATTGCCTCTAATGGAACAAGGTAGAGAGGGCCTCTGTAGTAGAATCAGTCAACAAATTCCATGAGTAAAGGGAGTCAAGGGAATTGATTAATATTCTTGAAAATAGTATTCTATCATGTAAATCTGCAACTATACTTCTTACCCAGAGATTTATACTAATATCTTGTTCAAGCCTACTTAATTCTAAACAATTTTGATCATACTCAGTGAGCTACACAAATCCCGTTTGAATGCTGGCAGAAATGATTGACCATACATGTTTTTAAGTTAGAGCAGAAAGAGTAATAAATGACTTAGCTGTGTAATCTAGACTCTCAACTGAAACAGTGTTGAGAGTTGTTTAAGCCTAAGGCAAGGTGGTGTATGTTGCGATCCATAGTATAACTCAGGAGAGTAGAAATTAGAAGCTCAGTGGAAGAAGGTGAGTATTCAAGAATTCACAATAAAAAATAAAAGTAAAGAAATACCCCATGCCTGTGACCTGACCAAATCACTGTATTTTCTTTCTTAACCACAAACAGCAATAACTAAATTTGATTATGCAGTCTCCAGAAATAGTAATTTAGGTCCTGAAAATCAGCATATTGTGACACTTATATAGAAATGGAAATAAAATTCCACTTTCGCAAGGAGAGTTTAGAAGACATATTTTGGACACTGGAAATTTTATTTTGGGATGAGAATACACTTAAAATTGATTATTGACCGTTGGCAAATCATTTTTTCCCATCTTTCTCTGTGTGGTACAGATGGGAAACTAACATCTTCCAAATTCATTTCTCAGTTATACACATGCATAAATTAGCCTGTGCAAACTAAAAGTTTCTTGTGTTTGCTTTATTAAATCCTGTCAAAGCTGTTATTAGGACTGATTTTATATTGTCTAGTACTTATGAAAATTGACAATGTAGTTTGTGAGTTAGTCACTACAAAAGATTTTTAAATATCTGATCAAATGCTAGTGAACTAATACAAATGCCTACATATATAAACATCCAGGCTCACCCATTAATATTTTCTTTCACATAAATACAGTACTTGGTTTAGAAAGAGTCAAAATATTTTCTCCACTGGGCTAACCACTCTGGAGCTCCTCTTCCCTTCAGACAGAGGTCTCATCTTAGTATATGTAGACAGTCTAGTGGACTCAGGTAACACTACAGTTGTTTTCAATTCTCATTCCATAGACACCTTCCAGATTTATGTGAGGGAAGAACATTAGGCTTCCTAAGATGCTAGAGATCTCCAAACTGAAAACCACTTCACACTTTTCCTCCTGCCACAATTTTCCCACTCAAATGGTATCCTCTCACCCTGTCCAGGTTAGAATAGAGCCCAGTTTCAGTTTGAGAAGCTAATCATTCAAAAGTTTTCCTTAAAGTTCAACACTTGGGTTTAATTACATGATGGATTCAAGGAGAAATTATAACAAAGAGCAAACACAAGCAAAGTAACCACAACAAATTTAATTATAAAACTCACTGCTGGATGGAGAAATCTCTAAGGTCTGACTTTTTTCTTTTAGAATTGCACTTAGTAGTGTTGATTTTTATTGTGAAGTTTTAATAACCTTTTCAATCCTCTTCTGTATGCATTTCCCTTAAAATTCTAAGGAACCTAAATTTAAACCAGTATGATATTAAGGAATAAGAATTATACTTCATTGTATTGTGCTTCAAGCATGTAATTGGAAAGAAAAAGGCATCAAAAATGAGAAGAATGACAAGGCATTCAGGCATTGAACTGGCATATTTGAAAGTTGTGACTTATACTGGATTAGCCATCCTAAAGCTTATTGTTGGTGCCACAAAGAGAAAACTGATTATAGTGTATCACCTCTGCAGAACTTGACCACATTCAGTTGATATATACTCAATTTGGCACTTCCCTAAGTAGATATAAGTGTCTTGATTATAGAGAGGGATGAAAAACTAAAAGGATTCATGGGTCTTTTCTCTAATACCTTAGAGAAAAGTAAGTTTCAATGAACACTTACTGAGAACTTAAGTTTGTTAAGTATACTGCTGGGTGCTTCACCTCAGTGAAGATTGGGCTTACCCTCTAATGAGGCAGATAATAAGAGAAGAGGCAATTCAGAATGAGTTGATAAAGGTTTACGATGGGGGAGAAAGTGGCTTTACAACTGGGTAGAGAATGGTGTCGTTCTCTGAGACAGGCAGAGTTGGAGGATTAGAAGGGTACTTGGGGGAGTTGGTGTGCTAAGTTGCTTCAGTTGTGTCTGACTCTGCAACCCTATGGACTGCAGCCCGCCAGGCTCCTCTGTCCATGAAATTCTCCAGACAAGAATACTGGAGTGGTTTGCCATGCCCTCTTTCAGGGGATTTTCCCACCCCATGCATGGAACTAGCATCTCATATCTCTTGCATTGGCAAGTGGGTTCCTTATCAGTAGGGCCACCTGGGAAGGGGAAATTGGAGGAAGTTATATTCAGTCGGGAACCTGTTGCTTTGAGATATCGGTTTTATTCAAATGGCGCAATCTGATAGGCAGTTGCGTTTGCAAATTTTGTATCTCAAGAAGGAGATTTGGAATGGAGAGTGAGATCTGGGGAATTGTCCACATTTTATCACTGAAACATCAGGACTGGCTGAGATCTACAGGAGAGGGTGTGCAGAGAGTAAAAAAGCAGAGGGCCCAGGGAAGAAGTCTTAAGGGTCAAAATTTAAGGATTGGGCTAGGGAAGGGACCCTGGGTCAATCCCTTGGTCGGGAAGATCTCCTGGAGAAGGGAATGTCAGCCCACTCCAGTATTCTTGCCTGGAGAATTCCATGGAGAGAGGAGCCTGGTGGGCAACAGTTCATGGGGTCGCTAAGAATCAGACCCAATGAGGGACTTAACACCAGGGATACTAAGGATAGGGCAGGGAGGCCTTCACAATAGTCTGGTGAGGGGCAGTATCAGTGCTGAAATATGTATGTGTCCAGGGCAAAAGGGTGTAGAGATCATTTTGGTAAGTTATGTAATCATCTATTATCAAAGTGTTTAAGAAAGACCATCTGCCTGGGATCCATAGAAAATCTTATCAGTTAACTTTAGCTTTTCATGTGAAAATATATGACATTGCATTTGGATATTTCATAATTCATTTACCAGGAGTTATAACCAAGGAACAAGTAATAAGGGTTTTTGACCCTTCCTTAACATTAATGCTCAGGACATTTATCAATAAACAGCAATTTCAATTAACATGATATACGTTATAAGAATGTATAGCCATAAGGAGAGATGAGTATGTATTTTATTACATTCAAACTTGTATGATTCCCTCAAGTAATTGGTGAAGGTGTTTGATGATTCATGCATACACTATCCTTTCCCTACTCTTTAGAGAATCAACACATGAACTCTATTCATTTATCTTAATTAGCATATCTGAAGCCAGTAGAGTTAGAAGGCTCATCCCCACCAACATAAAGAAGACATTGCCAACAGTAAGTTCTATCAAAACCGAACAACAAGTTTCCTATTCTTTCTATAAATCGGTGACTATTTGCTGAGTATGTACTGTGTGCCTAGAACTATTGTAGGTCCTGGAGATAAGGCTGTGAGCAAACCAGAAAAGGTCCCTGAACATGTAAGACTTCCATTCTAATTGAGAGAGAATTTGAATATGTTTAAAAATTTAAACATGTAAGAACTATCAAGTAGCAATGAGTGCTATTTAAAGAATAAAAGAGAATGCTGTACTATACATATCATGATAGATACTGGGAGGAAAATTCCTCCAGAAATATTAATAAGTAAATTGATGATTTAGAAGAGAGACGTTTATCTGTGAGTGAAGTTTTGAGAAAATAAGGGGGAATTGGATCCAGAACTAAAGTTGAGGGATTGGCCTTTGACAGAACATCCTTATCAAAGTAACAAAAGGGAAGGACTATTTGTTCATGAGAATAGATAATGTGCACCTCTTCTGAACTACACTGTCAGACAGCCTGACATAGGTATTTTCACCATGGGAATCAGCAAATGATACAAATCAAGGCTTTTATTTTTCATGCCTCCTGTTTGTGAAACATTTTACCAGCACATCACTGGCAAAGTGTATGAATAGGCTGATCCATTTCATCATAGGAAGATAAGGCACTTCCTGCCTAATGATAGTTATTTACTCCTATGAAGTATGAAGCATGGTCATCAACAGAATAGTATATAGGAGATTTGAGACATTTAAAGAAAATCTGAATGGCTGCTGTCATTGGATGCTATACAGATTTAAGTGATTGGAGTTTGAACTAGATAATCCCAAACGTCCTACTCAACCCTAAGAATACATGATAATATTATAAAACTGACTTTGCTAAGAAGCAACAAATTCTAATTTACTTTTATCTTTTTAAGCTAGTTTTCCAGATTTTTGCCCAGAGTTATAAATATAGGAGTCATTTGTCATTTTTCTTCTTGAGTTATTTTTATCACTACTATTTAGTTGTTCATTATTTCATTCTAAAAAGTCCATAATTCTGTAGTTTGGAATTTGATTGCAATTTGGAAAAATGAAAGAACCAAATCAGAGATGGAGACAAAAAAGTATATATACCTGAATGGACGAAATTGTGGAGCTGGTATAAGAGCTTTAATTAGAAAATATTGTGGGCTATTTAATGTAGTATTTGTTTATAATTTTTTAATATTTTAATTTTTGGCCTTTGTCAACCATTGTTCTGTTATGCTTCTTTGACTCAGAGTTGCAATTCAAGGACTACAAGTACTACAGAGTAGTTCAATGTGTGCGGTTATACAGAAGCCTTTTCACAAGTGGCCAGGCAGATGAAAACTTCAACTTTGAAACTTTACCAGATAAAAGGCTAAAGTTGTTTAAAAAAATTTTATTGAGGTATATTTGAACAGTATGTCTCAGATTACAACACAGTGATTCACTATATTAAAAAATTATACTCCATTTATTGTTAATACAAAATATTGGCTACATTCCCTATGCTATATGATATATTCTTGTAGCTTACTTATTTTGTACACAGTAGTTTGTACTTCTTGATCCCCTATCACTATCTTGCTACTTCTGCTTTCCCTCTCCACCTGGTAACCACTAGTTTGTTCTTTATCTCTGTAAGTCTATTTCTAAGTTGCTGTATTTACTACTTGTATATTTTAGATTCCACATACAAGTGACATCAGACAATATTGTCTCTGTCTGACTTATTTCCCTTAGCATAATGTCCTTGACGTCTATCCATGTTATTGCAAATGACAAAATTTTATTCTTATTTATAGCTAAGTGGTATTCCATTATGTGTATATACCATATCTACTTTATCCATTTATCTGTTGATGAACACTTAGAATGCTCCCATATCTTGGCACTTATAAATGGTGCTGCTGTGGACATTTTTCTTTTTTAAGAAAAATGCATGTGCATGTTTCTTTTTTAATTGGTGTTTTCATTTTTGGGGGGATATATATACCCAGAAATGGAATTGCTATATCATATGGTAATTCTATTTTTAGTTTTCTGAGAAACTGGCATATTGTTTTCCACAGGGGCTGAACCAATTTACAGTCAGACCAACAGTGTCCTAGGATTCCCTTTTCTCTATATTCTCACTAACATTTGTTATTTGTTTCTTTATTTTTTTAAATTGTAGTTGATTTACAATGTTATGTTAGTTTCTGATGTATATAGCAAAATGATTCAGTTATACATACATATATTCTTTTTCATATTATTTTCTATTATGCTTTATTAAAAGATACTGACAGTAGGACCTTGTTGTTATCTATTTTATATATAAGCAGTTTATGTCTGCTAATCCCAAACTCCTAATTTATCCTCCTCCCCTACTTTCCTCTTTGGTAGCTATACATTGTTTTCTATGCCTGTGAGTCTGTAGATAAGTTCATTTGTATTGTTTCCTTAAGATTCTGCATGTAAGTGATGTCATATAATATTTATCTTTGTCTGACTTCCTTCACTTAACATCGTAGTCTCTAGGTCCATTCATGTTGCTGCAAGTGGCATTATTTCATTTTTATGGCTGAGTAATATTCCATTGTATGTATATACTTCATCTTTTTCAATAATTCATCTGTTGATGGGCCTTTAGGTTTCTTCCATGTCTTGAATATTATAAAGAGTGCTACTATGAACATTGTGTTACATGTATCTTTTCAAATTAGAATTTTCTCCAGATATGTGCTCAGGAGTAAGATTGCTAGACCAGACAGTAACCCTATTTTTAGATTTCTAAGGAACCTTCATACTTTTCTCCATAGTGGCTGCACCAATTTACATTCCCACCAACAGGGTAAGAGAGTTCCCTTTTCTTCACACCTTCTCCAGCATTTATCGCTGGTAGATTTTTTGTTGATCATTCTGACAAGTGTGAGGTCATACTTCATTATAGTTTTGATTTGCATTTCTCTAATTATAGTGATGTTGAACATCTTTTTGTATGCCTATTGGCCATTTTCATGTCTTCTTTGGAGAAATGTCTGTTTAGATCTTCTGCCCATTTTATAATTGATGGGTTTTTTGTTGTTACTGTTATTGAGTTTATAAGCTGTTTGTATGCTTTGGAAATTAATCCCTTGTCAATCACATCATTTGAAAATATTTTCTCCAGGTCTTTAGGTGGTCTTTTCATTTTGCTTAGGTTTTCTTTGCTATGCAGAATCTTACAAGTTTGATTAGGTCCTACTTGTTTATCTTTGCTTTCATTTCTATTGCCTTGGAAGAACGACCTATGAAAAAATTGGTAGGATTTATGTCAGAGAATGTTTTGCCTATGTTCTTTTCTAAGAGTTTTATGGTGTCATGCCTTATATTTAGAGGAGGGCATGGCAACCCACTCCAGTATTCTTGCCCAGAGAATCTTATGGACAAAGAAGCCTGGCAGACTATAGTCCATAGGGTCACAAAGAGTCAGATACAACTGAGACGACTTAGCACACACACACACGCATGTCTTATATTTAAGTCTTTAAGCCATTTAGAGTTTATTTTTGTGTATTGTGTGAGGGAGAGTTCTAATTTCATTGATTTACATGTGACTTTCCAGCTTCCCCAACACCACTTGCTGAAGAGTCTGTCTTTTTTCCATGTTGTATTCTTGCCTCCTGTGTCAAAGAGTTATTGACTGTAGGTGTGTGGCAACATTTGTTTTGTATTCTTTTTGATCACAGCCATTCTGACAGATGTGAGGTGATACCTGATTGTGGTTTTCATTTGCATTTCTCTGATGATTAATGATGTTGAGCATGTTTTCATGTGCCTATTGACCATCTGTATATCTTTCAACAGACATTTGGAAAAATGTCTATTCAGGTCTTCTGCCATTTTTAATCCAGTTGTTTGTTTGTTTGATGTTGACTTGTATGGGCTGTTTATATATTTTTGGATATTAACACCCTATTTTGTCCTCTCATTTTCAAACATTTTTTCCCATTCAGTAGGTTTGTTTTTTTCATATATGCCCTTTATTATGTTGAGATATATCCCCTGAATCCCAGCTTCTGGAAAATATTTATCATAAATGGATGCTTAAGTTTGACAAAAGCATTTTCTGCCTCTATTGAAATGATCATATAATTTACATTCTTTAATATGGTAATGTGCTGTATCACATTGATTTCCAGATATTAAAATCCTTATATCCCTGCATTAAATCCCTCTTCATTATAGTGTATGGTCCTTTTAATGTACTGTTGGATTTAGTTTGCTAATATTTTTCAGAATTTTTGCATCTGTATCAATATCAATGATATTGGCCTATGATTTTCTTTATCTGTTATTTATTTTTCTAGTTTTGGAATCAGGGTGATGATGGCCTTATAAAATGATATGGGAAGCATTTTTTCCTCTTAAATGTTTCGGAAATTTTGAAAAGAATAGATGTTAACTCTTCTCCAAATGTTTGATAGAATTCACCTGGGAAGCCATCTGGTCCTGAACTTTCATTAGGAGATTTTGTTGTTTTTTTTTTTATTGATTTGGTTTCATTTGCTAGTAATTGATTTGTTCATATTTTCTGTTTCTTCCTGGTTCAGTCTTGGGAGATTGTATTTCTAGAAATTTATCCATTTTTTCATTGACCAGTTAGATGAAAAAGTCAACTGTGAAATCTTACTAGCTAAAAACATTGAAATTTTATCAAAATAAACAGTAAGGGAAACTTTAAAAATTGTCACTATGCATATTCAAAGTTTGTCCTACCAAACTGTGTAATATTTGTTTTGCTTATTATTTCTCTGTCACTTTCTTTTTTTTTTTCATTTATTTTTATTAGTTGGAGGCTAATTACTTTACAATATTGTAGTGGGTTTTATCATACATTGACATGAATCAGCCATGGATTTACAAGTATTCCCCATCCCGATCCCCCCTCCCACCTCCCTCTCCACCTGATTCCTCTGGGTCTTCCCAGTGCACCAGACCCGAGCACTTGTCTCATGCATCCAGCCTGGGCTGGTGATCTGTTTCACCCTAGATAATATACATTGTTGCCTCAGACGTTTGCATAAGTTGTGCAGATGCCAAGGAAAAAAATGTAAAGGAAAATATTGTTTTCGGTGGACTTTAGGGAGTGATCCTATTATTGGAGAGTCTGCCTGTGCTGGATTCTCTCTTCTTGCTCCATTATCAGCCTGTGATAAAGCCAGAGAGACATTTCTGAAGAGACTGTATCAACCACTTCATTGTAAAGATTTCTGTAGTCTGATGTGTATTACTTATGCTCTTTTGCAGGGAGACACTAGTGAGTTGATAACTGTGTCAGATCAGCAACAGTTGAATCTTAGGGCATTTCAGAAATAGAAAATCTCCTTCTTTCTTCCTACAGTGGAGGGAAAACAGCTTCGCTTCTACCCTGGAACCAGACCTCAACTGCTCCTCCTTGTGCATAATGACTAGTAATGATGGTTCCCCAATTCCAGCAGTGAGTGGTACCCAATTCCAATTTTTATCCCACTTCCCAGAAGCCTGTTTCTCTTGCTCTGAGTCTTGTCTTCCCCAAGAAGGTTATTTTCTGAAAAGAGCCTGTCAGAGGGGGAATTCCCTCTTCTGAAGAATTCCCCCTTCTATCCACCTTGAGTTCTTGTGGCTGGACTCATAATAAATAGACACATGACAGATTATCAAGAGAAAAAGAAATAAATTTTAATTCATGTGCAAGGTAATGGGACCTAAGAAGTGACCAGAGAAGACAGATTTTTTTATTTTTAAGACAAATAAACAGTAAGTGAGGAATAACAAGACAAAGAAATAGGCTTCAGGTGCTTAATTAGTGAAGAATCTAGAGTTTGGGCTTTGAATAGTAAACTAAAGAAATAATAAGGTTTCTTTGGGCTTCCCTAGTAGCACAGACAGTAAAGAGTCTGCCCGCAATGTGGGAGACCAGGATTCAATCCCTGGGTCGGGAAGATCCCATGGAGAAGGGAATGGCAACCCACTCCAGTTCTTGCCTAGAGAATTCCATGGACAGACCATGGGGTCTCAGGAGTCAGATCCGACTGAGCACTAAAGAGTAACAAGCTTTGTTTATACAGACTACTTGGCCCCAAATTTTCTCTCTCTGGTGAAGAGTGTCCCTTCTACCTCCAGATGCAGGAGATGTGTCTTTCACATCAGAGATTTATTCACTGCCTTCAGGGAGACAGATAGGAGGGTCAGAGTGTCCCTCTTGCATCAAATGTTTCTTAAGTAACTTTCTTTCAAAATGATCAGTTTGCCATTGAGGCATATTTGGAGGGAGGTCTGCCCTGGGCTCCAACAAGCCCTTGGCATACAACTGCCACACATATCACTGGCCCAGCTCCAGATAGATGGTATTTTTATTTTGTAAACTAACCGGGATTTCATAAACATAGCAGTACTCCTTGCCAGGGAAGTTTTAAATTTATGCAGCGTATTTGGGAAGTGGACTTTGTCACTTGAGTGTTTGGAGCACTCCTCATTTGCTTGCTTGCTTAGTCGCTCCAGTCATATCCGACTCTTTGCAACCCATTGGACTGTAGCCTGCCAGTTTCCTCTGTCTATGAGGCTTCTTTCAGGTAAGAATACTGGAGTGGTTACCATTTCCTTCTCCAGGGGATCTTCCCGGCTAAGGGATGGAACCCGTGTCTCCTATGCAGGAGAATTCTTTACCTCTAAGCCATTCCTAAGTCAAATGTGCAAACCTTAGAAGTTACTAGAAGAAACTAACTTTAGCTGTTATTTTGTCTTCCTCCCACTGTGTGGTTCTCTACGGAAATGTGAACAATGATGGGTACTGTGGTGTGAAGTTATGTTTGAGGGACCAGAAACAGCCCAGTAGGTTAGAAAAGAATGTTAGTGCAGACAGTTCAAGTGAGATTTCGTAGAAGGAACAGTTTGCTCTCTCTGCTATGTTGGCAAAGGCATCTTGAGAAAAGACTCATCGTGATTTGGCTTTTCAGGCCTCAGGGGCCTGACTACTCTCCATATTCTAATTACTTGCCTACTATTTCTCGAATAATTCATAAAGGGAGTGTGTGAATTAATACATATAAAGGATCTTTCAAAACACAATTTGTGAGGGTCTGGATCCTTCTTTCAGGACTCATGTAAGTCTTACTGTGGCCAGAAAATGTTGACTATGCCTCTGTTTACTGACTTCTAAGGAACCACCTTTGTTTTCTCAAATGAATGATACACTGATGATGACATTTTCTTTATCTTGTCAGAAGGTTTTCACATAGCTACAGCATGACTGCTCCTTGGCTGGCTGCCTGCATTATGCATCACGTTGTAAGATAAACCTTGTTTCAGAAAGGTTAAAAAGTGACAATATAGTGTACCTGAGAGTTGATGAAATAAGGTAGTTGAGGGGGAATTTTCTGGACTGCCTTATCCCATTTACAAATTTGATAAATAACCTCAGCAGTGGCAACAGGACTGGAAAAGGTCAGTTTTCATTCCAATTTCAAAGAAAGGCAATGCCAAAGAATGCTCAAACTACCGCAAAACTGCACTCATCTCACACGCTAGTAAAGTAATGCTCAAAATTCTTTAAGCCAAGCTTCAGCAGTGAACTGTGAACTTCCAGATGTTCAAGCTGGGTTTAAAAAAGGCAGAGGAACCAGAGATCAAATTGCCAACATCTGTTGGATCATCAAAAAAGCAGGACAGTTCCAGAAAAATATCTACTTCTGCTTTATTGACTGTGCCAAAGCCTTTGACTGTGAGGACCACAACAAACTCTGGAAAATTCTTCAAGAGATGGGAATACCAGACCATCTGACCTGCCTCTTGAGAAATCTGTATGCAGGTCAGGAAGCAACAGTTAGAACTGGACATGGAACAACAGGCTGGTTCCAAATAGGGAAAGGAGTACGTCAAGGCTGTATGTTGTCACCCTGCTTGTTTAACCTATATGCAGAGTCCATCATGAGAAACGCTGGGCTGGAGGAAGTACAGGCTGGAATCAAGATTGTTGGGAGAAATATCAATAACCTCAGATATGCAGATGACACCACCCTTATGGCAGAAAGTGAGGAAGAACTAAAGAGCCTCTTGATGAAAGTGAAAGAGGAGAGTGAAAAAGTTGGCTTAAAACTCAGCATTCAGAAAACTAAGATCATGGCATCTGGTCCCATCACTTCATGGCAAATAGATGGGGAAACAGTGGACACAATGAGAGACTTTATTTTCCTGGGCTCCAGAATCACTGCAGATGGTGACTGCAGCCATGAAATTAAAAGACGCTTGCTCCTTAAGAGAAAAGTTATGACCAACCTAGACAGCATATTAAAAAGCAGAGACATTACTTTGCCAACAAAGGTCCGTCTAGTCAAAGCTATGGTTTTTCCAGTAGCTATGTATGGATGTGAGGGTTGGACTGTGAAGAAAGCTGAGTGCTGAAGAATTGATGCTTTTGAACTGTGGTGTTGGAGAAAACTCTTGAGAGTCCCTTGGACTGTGAGGAGATCCAACCAGTCCATCCTAAAGGAGATCAGTCCTGGGTGTTCATTGCAAGGACTGATGTTGAAGCTGAAACTCCAGTACTTTGGCCACTTGATGCGAAGAGCTGATTCATTTGAAAAGACCCTAATGCTGGGAAAGATTGAAGGTGGGAGGAGAGGGGACGACAGAGGATGAGATGGTTGGATGGCATCACCAACTCAGTGGACATGAGTTTAAGTAAACTCCGGGAGTCGGTGATGGACAGGGAGGCCTGGTGTGCTGCAGTCCATGGGGTCGCAAAGAGTTGGACACGATTGAGCGACTGAACTGAACTGAAATAACCTTTGAAGAATTGTTCCTGATATCTTGTCATTGTTAATGCAATTTGTAGTTTTCAAATGTGTGTTTGATCAACTGGAATGAAAAGAAAGAAGGATATGTCATAGTCTGGATTTTCTTCATTGTGTATTGGGACTTAAGTCCTCCATCCAGGATGCATGCTTATGATCATCAGTCAGGCTGCAAAAGAAATTAATTGAATAAATGGGTAAATATTCCTTTAAATCTGGGAAGCCATGTCATCACCCTCTTGTCCCTCAATTACAGTGTGTGAAATCTCATTAGTATTTTATTAAAGGTGCTGTTTAGATATTTGTGTTTCATTAAAGCACAGAGCAGTTTCTATAATGTATACTGTGGCAGGTGCTGAAGTGCTGCTTGAGTTATTCTATGGAAAAGCCCCTTGTGGAGGAGCATTAACTCACTCTAGCCCCAGGAGGACCGGCCTGTACAGTTTGATGTCTTCAAACTGATGAAAAAGTTCTATCCACTTAGAATGCCATCCACCTCATTCACGTGTTTCTCAGCCTTTTTTTTCTGGAAGAGGGTTTCTCAATTTCACTACTATGGATGTTTGGGATTAGATAATTCTATGTGCAAGGAAGCTGACCAGTGCCCTGTAGGATGTTTGGCAGAATTCCTAGTCACCAGGTGCCAAAAACATCCTCTCCCCAAAACTGATCATTTAAAATCTTTCCAGACATTGCCCAGTGTCCCCTGGGCCACAAAGCCACTCTGGTAGACAACTATTTTTCTCAAATTCTCTTTCAAGCTACAGAGACTCTGGAAAGACAGGGATCAGATGCTTCAAGAATTAGGTCCCATCCATGTTGTTATGATGTTCAAATGTGAAACTAAAGGATCAATTAGCCACAGGTTATATAAAAGCCACAAAAGAAGTACATCGGCAGCTTTCAATGTATGGGCTCAGTACTGTAATGTGAAGCTACACTGCGAGATAATTTAGTGTCAGAGTGAGTTTGAAGATAGAAAGGATGACACATACCTCTCTCCCCTCTCAAACATTGTCTGTAATGGAAAATTTCAAGCTTTCAGAAGTGTAAGGAGACTGCCAAAAGCACACAAGATCAGCTCTGTTCAGTGTAGACTTGGTCCTATATTTTTTTAGAGACAGTGAAAAAGAAAAAACTGTAAGTTTTTTGTAATCAGTAATGAAAACAAAGAAAAACAAATTCTGGGGTACGATTCAAATGAAACTGTTTTTATAATCACTCCTCCCTCCTCTTTAGAGCTTGGCCCATCCCCTTGAAAATATTTGTCACCTCCATGCTTGCCCAGAAGTACATCCTTTTGTATATAAATGGCTTATTTTTTAGTATTCTTTAGTAATTCTATTGTTAAGTATCACAGTCATGAGTGGTTGTGGCTTCTTTTTAAAAGTTTGTCAAAACAAAAAGTACACTGTTTTACACATTCAGGAAAAGTCTCTGAGAGTTGGCTTCAGAAAAGTAGGCAGTGCTTTCTCCCCAGTGCCTTAGTGGGAAAAATCAAGTACATCATCTGCAAAGATCAGTGCTCACTTGGCACCAATATGGAAAGGCAGCTGTCTCATGTAGCTTATTGCAGTAGCCCATTTCTTAGTCTCCTTGCTTCCGCCTTGCTACTTAATGTCTCTCTTCTCTACTGTAGCAAATAGAGCAGTCCTGTTAAACATCATTGAGATCCTGAAAATCCTTTACTCAAAGCCCTTTAGTGGCTCTCCATATTGCTTAGAGAACAAGCTAACGACTGTAAAAATGGTCTGCAAGGCCCTACCTCTGGTTTCATCTCCTCTTTTTCCCTCCATTGTGCATCTCACCACAGCTTCATTGGCCTCCTCAATGACCTGGGGACTCCCCAGCTCTATCTCAGAAATTTTGTACCTGTGGTTCCTTTGCCTGAGATGCTCTCCAAGGATATATACATGCATCACTCCCTCATCTCCTTCACGTCTGCTTTCATGGCACCTCTTCCATGAGGCCTCCTCTGTTTAAGTTTGTTATCTCACCCACATCACCCTGCCACTGCCCTTCTCCTGCTGCTTCTTTTTGTGTACTATCATGACATCTATCTTTCCAATATATTAATTCCTTTTTGTTTTGGTCTGTATTCTCCACTCCTCGAAAGAACAAAAATTCAGTGAAGACAAGAAATTTTTACTGTTTAATCCTCTATTATGTCACAAGATTCTAATAAGGGCTAGTGATATAACTGTCTATTGAATGGATCTATAATCATGAAAGTAAGTAATAGATATTATAAGCAAAATTTATTTTCAAAGTATAAATTGAAAGATCATTTCAAGATTAGCTTGATACTTGATTTTATTGAAGAATGAAGTTTCAGACGTTATTGGATATAGTTATTTTTTAACTGTTTTTTTAAATGAAGTATAGTTGATCTACAAATTAGTTTCAGCTGTGCAACATAATGATCCAATATTTTTATAGATTATATTTCATTTAAAGTTATTACAAAATAATGGCTATATTTCCCTGTGCTGTGTACATGTCTTTTTGCTTATTGATTTTATACATAGCAGTTTGTGATTCTAATTCCATACTCCTATCTTATCCCCCTGCTTGCCTCTACACACTAGTAACTAATAGTTTGTTCTCTGTATCTGTAAGTCTGTTTTGTTATATACATTCCCTTACTTTTTAGATTCCACATACAAGTGATTTACATAGAATGTTAGTTTCTCCCTATCAGACTTATTAGTTTTTCCCTGTCAGACTTATTTCATTAAGCATACTATCCTCTGGGTCTATCTGCATTATTGAAAATGGCAGAATTTTGTTCTTTTTTTATGTCTGAGTAATATTCCATTGGGAAGATCCCCTGGAGAAGGAAATGACAACTCACCTTAGTATTCTTGCCTGGGAAGTCCCATGGACAGGGGAACCTGGAGGGCTACAGGCTGTGGGGTCACAAAATAATGGGATACAGCTTAGTGACTAAACAAGAAATATTCCATTGTATATGTGTGTGCATGTATATATATATATATAGGATGTGGTCTCTTTAAAATCCCTATTGCCTGCAAATACAAAGCAGTTGCCTGTGGAGAAGTTTAACTTACAAGTCAAAGAATTTCTCATTATGAAATATAAAATCTATTAACTTTTTAAAATCATCTTGATTTTGAAATGCATATAAATTTTGTGGGGAAATGTCAATGACTAGATTATTGTAATTTGCCTTGAGGCAAGTTAAGGGAAAAGGGATAGAGCTATAATTTAACTGTTTTATGTTTTGAAAAACATTATGAGGATGATCAACAATTGATTCTGTCTAAGGCTTCCCTGGTGGCTCAGATGGTGAAGAATCCGCCTGCAATGTGGGAGACCTGGGTTTGACCCCTGGGTTGGGAAGATCCCCTGGAGAAGGGAAAGGCTACCGACTCCAGTATTCTGGCCCTAGAGAATTCCGTGGACTGTATAGTCCATGGGGTTGCAAAGAGTTGGACATGACTGAGCGACTCACTTTCACTACTTTTCAGAAAATATGTATGTATTTTAATCAAATGACTTTTTAAAAATCAAGTTAGATAGTAACAAGGGATTTTCTGTTAGTGTTTCCAAGTTTCAGTTTTCGTTGTATGTATTAAGATTCTCCAGAGAAATAGAACCAACAGGAGGTATACATATGTATATGTCCCCCCATAGTGACATTTACATTTATAAAAAGATTTATTTCAGGGAGTTGGCTCATGCAATTATAGAGGCAGAGAAATCTCAAGAGCTACAGTCAGCAAACTGGAAACCCAGGAGAGCCAATGGTATAACTTCTAGTTAGAAAGCCAGCAGGCTGGAGGCTCAAGAAAAATCAATTTGACACAATGGAGTATTGTGCTCAGTTCTCAGTCGTGTCCGACTCTTTGCAACCCCGTGGATTGTAGCCTGCTAGGCTTCTCTCTCCAGAGAGTTTACTAGACTAGAATACTATGGTACTAGCATACTAGAGTAGAGTAGAGTAGTGGGTTGCCATTTCCTGCTGCAGGGCATCATCCCAACCTAGGCATCGGACCTGCATCTCTAGTGTCTCTTGCATTGACAGGCAGATTCTTGACCACTAGTGCCACCTGGGAAGCCCTGCTGCTGCTGCTGCTGCCAAGTCACTTAAGTCGTGTCCGACTCTGTGCGATCCCACAGACGGCAGCCCACCAGGCTCCCCCGTCCCTGGCATTCTCTAGGCAGGAACACTGGAGTGGGTTGCCATTTCCTTCCCCAGTGCATGAAGGAGAAAAGTGAAAGTGAAGTCACTCAGTCATGTCCGACTCTTTGCGACCCCACGGACTGCAGCCCACCAGGCTCCTCCGTCCATGGGATTTTCCAGGCAAGAGTACTGGAGTGGGGTGCCATTGCCTTCTCCGCCTGGGAAGCCCTACTTGACCATAGAAAAGAACAACATAATGCCATTTCAGCAACGTAGATGGACCCAGAGATTGTCATACTGAGTGAAGTAAACCAAATATCAGACAGAAAGACAAGTATATGGTATATGTAGAATCTGAAAAAAAGGATACAAATGAACTTATTTACAAAACAGAAGTAGAGTTATGGATATAGAAAACAAACTTATGGTTACCAGAACATAAGGAGGAAGGGGTAAATTGGGAAATTGGGATTGATAAAATCATATGTATATATATATACACGTGCTAGTATATATAGAATAGATAACTAATAAGAACCTGCCATATAGCGCAGGGAACTCTACTTAATACTATGTCATGGCCTATGTGGGAAAAGAATCTAGAAGTAGAAAAGAGTGGATAAACATATATGTATAATTGATTCAATTTGCTGTACATCTGAAATTGACATAACATTGTAAATCAACTCCAATAAAAATTCTTTTAAAAAGAAAAGAAAAACCAGAGGACTATAAATGAAAAAAAAAAAAAAAAAGAAATCATTTTCAGTTCAAATCCAAAAGCAGGAAAAGATAAAGATCAACGTGTTAGCTACAGTCAAGCAGGAGGAATTCCCTCCTGCTTGAGAGATAGCCAGACTTCTTGTTTCATTAAGCCTTCAGCTGATGGGATGAGGCCCACCCACGTTACAGAGGGCAATCTGCTTTACTCAGTGGACAGATTTTGTTATTCTCATCCAAAAACACCTCACAGACTCACCCACAGTGTTTAACTAAATATCTGAACACCCTGTGATCCATTTAGTTTGGCACAGAAAATATAACATTGCCTTGTGTTCCAAATGTCCTAAGTACTAAATATTTTTCCTAAAAATGATTCTAGGATAAAATTATGTACCTTCATTGTCTTAAAAAATAAAGACAATACAGTTTGAGGGGAGGGCGATTTATTAAATTATATTTGATTTATAATGTTGTATTAGTTTCTGTTGTATGGCAAAGTGATTCAGTTAGAGATATATACTTTTTCATATTCTTTTCCATTATGATTTATTATAGGATGTTGGATATAGTTCTCTGTGCTATGCAGGGATACCTTGTCATTTATTTTATATGTAGTAGTTTAATATGTGAGAGAATTTGTTATGTGAGAGAAATGAATATTTCAAAAACATTCCAACATAATGTCAAAAACTTGTATTTTTTAAAATCTCTTAAGAATTTTCTATTGAAACCCTCCCTTTTAAGAAGAATGCAGATTCTGAGATGAAGGATTATATCAACTTCAAGAGTGCATTTCTATTTCCTTGTGAAAGCAGTATAAGTTACACTTCTTATGGGGGGGTGTGTCTCTGTCACTTTCATTTCATGTTTTATACAATGATAGAAACAAAATGAAATAAATTTTAGAACTACTTTTTTTTTTTGTTCTTGCTACCTCCTGCTGCAGCAGGGACCCCAAAAAAGCCTTGCCTGAATTTCTTTTTTAAAGTAGTGACAGTGAAATATGTGAATGATTACAGTGGCCCCAAGAGAAATACATTCTCACAACTTAAGAATTACACAAAGTTCAGCTTCACCTATGAGCATATTATCTTCAGTGTTCATTCTGTTTGTTTAGTTGATACAATTTTTTTTTTCCCATAAAATGCCTTGATCTTAGAGTCACTATAAGCTCAGTTAACCCTACAGGGACAACTGGTTGCTCATTATCTTCTCTGTATTACCCAATAATCTGCTCAAGCAAACATTATAGTAGGGAAAAGAAACCCTGTGACTTGAAACTGAAGCAAAAGTTGGTCTATATGGGGCTGTGTTCCAAATACTTAACAAATGGTAAGGCATGAGAACCAGGCAATCAGAACACATGCTATAAATATCACTAAATGGAACATGCCTAAAGTTGTCAGTGGAATTTTGGAAACTATTGTCACATTAAAAAATGTTTACTAATTTAATCATGCCTATACATCTGTTGGGCTTCCACTGTGGCTCAGCTGGTAAAGAATCCGCCTGCAAGGCGGGAGACCTGGGTTCAATCCCTGGGTTGGGAAGATCCTCTGGAGAAGGGAAAAGGCTACCCACTCCAGTATTCTGGCATATAGTCCATGGCATCGCAAAGAGTTGGACATGACTGAGTGACTTTCACTTTCACTTTCATATATCTGTTACACTTTCTTTGGTATGTTATGTCATTTTTTAATTTCAAACTCTAAAGGCCCTAAAGCTTTATGAGGATGTAATAGTTTGAGTATGATGCTTGCACTGTCATCATGGAAATTGAGATTTTAAGAAAATATTCGATACGAAATAATGCATCTGAAAATTAAATTTTTTAGAGAACTTCTTTAAAACATCAGTAGATTTTATTTAGAATGGGCCAGGAAAGAAAGAGGAAGTATGTGTGTTTGCACGCTTGGAGGGGATGTCTGATAAGGGTACACACAGAAAAAGTGTAGCCCTCCAGAAACAAAACAGAGAGAAACTGGGAAATATGGACACATGAAGCATTAGAAAACTAGATCAAAAATAGGGGTTCCTAAGAAGGGGACATAGGAGAATCAAGAGAATAAAGATCCCTTTGTACTAAGAGACCTCAGAGAAGGCTTCATGGAGAAGGTGATGGCATAGAATATGAGAGAAGAGGAGGGAAAATGAATGAAAAGGCAGCATTTGGATCATCTTATTGTGGGCCATAAATGGTAAACTAAGGCACTGTACTTATTAACATGAGGTACAGAGAAAGTTGAAAGAAAAAATGTTCTCCCAGGTAGAAATTAGTTACACCTTGATATAAGAGAAACGGACACTTGTAAAAGATTCAGGTGACACTTGTTAGAATCTGTGATCCTCTGAAAAGAGTTAAGTGCTGTTAATCAGATTAGATTCTGTAGTTCTTCCCAATGACTCCCAGCAAACCCAGCACTGAGAGATATACTTGTATAAGATCAGTACCTTGCACAATGTCTTGCTCAGAATGAATGTTTTTCAAATACATATTTATAAGTTAAGACTAAAATCCTTATATTGAGAACTCAAAAAAGATCTAACAAATGCATTTTTTCAAAATAGCAAATTGCCTAATTAGAATTCTTAAAAGTCCCACAATGAGGTACCATTACACGCCAGCCAGGATGGCTGCTATCCAAAAGTCTACAAGCAATAAATGCTGGAGAGGGTGTGGAGAAAAGGGAACCCTCTTACACTGTTGGTGGGAATGCAAACTAGTACAGCCGCTATGGAAAACAGTGTGGAGATTTCTTAAAAAACTGGACATAGAACTGCCATATGTCCCAGCAATCCCACTTCTGGGCATACACACTGAGGAAACCAGATCTGAAAGAGACACGTGCACCCCAATGTTCATCGCAGCACTGTTTATAATAGCCAGGACATGGAAGCAACCTAGATGCCCATCAGCAGATGAATGGATAAGGAAGCTGTGGTACATATACACCATGGAATATTACTCAGCCATTAAAAAGAATTCATTTGAACCAGTCCTAATGAGATGGATGAAGCTGGAGCCCATTATACAGAGTGAAGTAAGCCAGAAAGATAAAGAACATTACAGCATACTGACACATGTATATGGAATTTAGAAAGGTGATAACGATAACCCTATATGCAGAACAGAAAAAGAGACACAGAAATACAGAACAGACTTTTGAACTTTGTGGGAGAATGTGAGGGTGGGATATTTCAAAAGAACAGCATGTATACTATCTATGGTGAAACAGATCACCAGCCCAGGAGGGATGCACGAGACAAGTGCTCCGGCCTGGTGCACTGGGAAGACCCAGAGGAATCAGGTGGAGAGGGAGGTGGGAGGGGGGATCGGGATTGAGAATACATGTAAATCCATGGCTGATTCATATCAATGTATGACAAAACCCACTGGAAAAAAAAAAAATAATAATAATAATAAAAAAAATTAATAAAAAAAAAAAGTCCCACAAATTACCTACTTCAGAATTATTTCATTAGATATTTGTATTGTAATTAGAATATAGTTATATATTATGATACAGTTAGTTATCTAGAAAAGCCTTTTGGGGTGAACCAGTCTTAAGGACCTTTAAATAATCAGAAAAATTGTTCCCCTCATTACATTACTGAAGAAAGATTAAAAAGTAATGACTGATTATTATAACATTTACTTTGTACGATTAATCCTAATAGATAAATTGGAAGTAAGATATTAACTAGTTCTAAATTAAGCTTTGCTATTTTATTTATCTATGGAAATTATTGTTTTAATTAAAGACACAACCACAGTAAACAGCAGTAAGTGGTCTCAGGACCTACATAATCTACCAATAACAGGATTGTATATAAATTAGATACAACTAATATTGGTATTAAAAGAGGACAGAAATTTACATTTGTATTCAGGGCCTCTAGGACTGTGAATCAAATATTTTTTACTTATTATTAAGATGGTGCCTGCCAACCAGCTGTTCAGAAATACCCATTAGAGCTATAAAGAAAGAATTTATTTTAGTTTATTAATGGAAACTTAATGAGTAGAAAGCATGGTCTCTATCTCTCCTTCTCCTGCTTCCTATCCTGTTATAGATCCACATCTTCATTTTCTTTGGGAAAAAAATTAGTGTTCCAGCTTATTTTATATAAGCGAAAGATTAACACTTAGAAATACATTTGTAATATAAAAATTCCCAGTTAGTAAGTGTGGGGCCGTGTCTGGACTAAACAACATTTTGATGCAGCTGCCTGAGAACCTTGTGTCAAAGAATAACAAACATTAACAACTAGTCCACCCTGATCTCAGTTTGTTCAGCTGTTTATAGACCCAGGTTGATGCAAAGAAGTCAACAACATCCTACTTCGGACATACATAAATAATATGCTGGCAGATACATTATTGGTGAACTGGTACAACTTGATGAAAATATTAGTACAAAGAGATGAAGGACTGAAGAAAAAAATCCACATTTGTCTTGTTTTTAAGATAAGGTAGTTTTCTGAAAGAATTTATATTTTATTTATTTTTAAATGCTGGGTAGTTTGGTCTGTAATGAATAGTTGCCTCTTTGTGATTATATGTCTACAACATATATGAACAAATTATTGAAAAGTATTTGCCTCCAAAACAAAGAAGAAAATTTTAATACATCACTTCCTGAAATTACTTTTGACTGGTGTCAAAACACGCAGCTGGCATGGGACTTGATACTAGAAGTGTATTTTCCCAAACTGTAGACATGCAGTAACCTGAAGCATCTTGCCCAAATGAAGCCCTCTGCACCTTTATGGTCTGGCCCTTGTGTTCATGCACACAGTCATCTTCTTGCCTTTGAAGTGTGTTATCACCCGCCATTGTTTTCTACAGCATGTGAATAAAAATGGCCTGTGCTTGGAAAGGTTAAAGTCAAATCAAGAAATGAACTTGATTCCCAATCTACCATAGTATAAGCGAAACTGAGTGGCTTGAAAATGCTTTTGTGTTACTTTGATCCGTTGACTCTCAACTGTGTCATACTCGAAGCCCCATTTTTATAGCAATTATTTTATGAGACATCTTGATTTGCCTCAAAGAAATTCCCAAGATAAACTACCTGCACAGACTACAGAAACAAACATAATGCCCTGTAGTGTCGTGAAAGTCACTCAGTCATGTCCGACTCTTTGCGACTCTTTTCCAAGTCCATGGAATTCTCCAGAATACTGTAGTGGGTGACTGTTCCCTTCTCCAGGGGATCTTCCCAACCCAGGAATAGAACCCTGGTGTCCCACATTACAGGCAGATTCTTTAGCATCTGAGTCACCAGGGGAACCTGCGTGTAGTGTAACGGGAATATATATAAATACCTTGGAGCACAACCGCAGAGGTGACATAATGAAGTAGTCAGACACTTGCCTCTATCCAGCGGTAGACTCAGTGGAAACTCATAGTGAGTCTGGAACTCCAAAGGCTGGCTATTAAGGGTGAGTGTCTTGGGAACTCAAATGCCTTGTGAGGTTATTTTTCAAATAATAAACAACTCCTGGCAAATTCTTAAAAACTGAACAAAATACAATATTTACCCCACTCACACAGCAACTCCATTCTTGATCAATTTCAGTATATACTAAAACCATGCCAGAAATACTTTGTGTTTTACTTTGTATAAAAAAAGTTAGGTTACAGGCTTCTGTTAATTTTACCCAGATATTTTACCTTCATGCATATGTGAAAACCAGGTTGGATGGGGACTAGTCTATACATTGCAGAGTATTTATCATCCATGTCCTCCACCTACTAGTTGCTAGTATGCCAGTAGCACCCTCTCCAAAACAACCAAAACCATCTGTAGAGATTCATAGGGCAACCCCAAAGGGTGGCACCTATGCTGTTGAGAGCATTGCCTGGTTCTCAGCATAGCATGTAATCACTCATCACTTCTACCAACCCCAGTACTATTAAAATCTAGAGTATAGCCCTACTGACTTCCTTACCAAGCGATTTTATAATCTTTCCTAAAGAAATAAGGAATCTCAAAGTTATTCCAAAATTCAGGCCTGATCATATTTCTTCCTTGGTCAAAGCTTCAGTGGATATTTATTTATTTGTTTGTTTGTTTTATATTTGACTGAGAATGTTGTGTTAATTTCTGACGTAGAACAAAGTGACTCAGTTATATATCAGTCAGTTCAGCTCAGTCACTCAGTTGTGTCTGACTCTTTGCAACCCCATGGACTGCAGCACGCCAGGCTTCCCTGCCATCACCAACTCAAACGTTGGTGATGCCATCCAATCATCTCATCTTCTGTCATCCCCTTCTTCTTCTGCCTTCAGTCTTTCCCAGCATCAGGTTTTTTTCAAATGAGTCAGTTCTTCGCATCAGGTGGCCAAAGTATTGGAGTTTCAGCTTCAGCATCAGTCCTTCCAATGAATATCCAGGACTGATTCTCGAACACCACAGTTCAAAAGCATTAATTCTTCGGTGCTCAGCTTTCTTTATAGTCCAACTCTCAAATCCATCTATACATGACTACTGGAAAAACCTTAACTTTGATTAGATGGACCTTTGTTGTCAAAGTAATGTCTCTGCTTTTTAATATGCTGTCTAGGTTGGTCATAACTTTTCTTCCAAGGAGCAAGTGTCTTTTAATTTCATGGGTGCAATCACCATCTGCAGTGATTCTGGAGACCCAAAAAATAAAGTCAGCCACTGTTTCCGTTGGTTCCCCATCTGTTTGCCATGAAGTGATGGGACCAGATGCCGTGATCTTAGTTTTCTGAATGTTGAGCTTTAAGCCAACTTTTTCACTCTCCTCTTTCACTTTCATCAAGAGGCTCTTTAGTTCTTTTCTTTCTGCCATAAGGGTGGTGTCACCTGCATATGTGAGGTTATTGATATTTCTCCCGGCAATCTTGATTCCAGCTTGTGCTTCCTCCAGTCAAGCGTTTCTCAAGATGTGCTCTGCATATAAGTTAAACAAGCAGGGTGACAATATACAGCCTTGACGTACTCCTTTCCTGATTTGGAACCAGTCTCTTGTTCCATGTCCAGTTCTAGCAGTTGCTTCCTGACCTGCATACAGATTTTTCAAGAGGTAGGTCAGGTGGTCTGGTATTCCCATCTCTTTAAGATGTAAAATTATACATAGTTACATTATTTTTCATATTCTTTTTCATTATAGTTTGTCCACAGAGTATTGAATATAGTTCCCATGCTGTATAGTAGAACCTGTTTATCCATCTTTGATCATTTTTTAAATTCAAATACTTTTTAAGGAGCAGATCTTTTTATTCAAACAAAAGTCGTACATGAAAGCATGACATATAAAAGAGATAAAAGCAGTTATGCTCTGCTTGGGAGGGAACCCAACACCATACCCACTCAAGCCTCTCCTTACAAATGTCTGGGGCAATCTCACCAAACCTTTCATCATAAGGCTCTAAGGAGCACTGTTTAGAAGGCGCTGACTTACAGGATTCAGACTATATGTGTGGCCCTGTAAGTTGCCAGGCCAGAGCCTCAGAACCCCTCTGTCACTGTAGACATTCTTCATACTATAGCATCCAGCCGTACCTGCTAGGGGCTGTTTGCTAAATGCCTCCAAGTGGGCTCCCACCCTTTACCTCTGTTTTCACTGCTCCTTCTCCCCTGAACTCATCTTAACACCATGCCTACCCATATTCTATCAGCTCTCCTCTCTCTGCGATGTTTTCCTGCACACAGCTAGATAATCAGGCTATTTATTCTTTGTGTTTCCATCCTGCTCTGTTCTCTATCCATCATGGATCTAATAACAGCAGCTGGAAATGGTTGATAGTTGTCCCCATTTTATGGATGAGAAAACTGAGGCCTAGAAAAGCTAACTAAGTTGCCCAAGATTGTTCATGACTAGAAAGTAGAGGATCCACAGTCTGAATTTAGGTTATCTATGTGATCTGATTATCATGCCCCCCTTTATTTTTCACCCCTTACCTTCTTCTTCTGGTGGCCAGACGGTAATGAATCTGCCTGCAATGTGGGAGACCTGGGTTCGATCTCTGGATCAGGAAGATCCCCTAGAGAAGGGAATGGCAACCCACTCCAGTATTCTTGCCTGGAAAATTCCATGGACAGAGGAGCCTGGCAGACTGCAGTCCACAGGATTGTAAAGAGTCAGACATGACTGAGCGACTAACAGTCTCACTTTCATCTTCTACACTGGGAATTCCTTGAAACATCAACCTCATCTTACTCATCTTCCTGTACCCAGCACTCAATAAGCCTCCAAAAAAAAAAAAGCTTTACAAAGAATCAAAATGAGTACTTTCTTCGTAGACTCAGCACAGTGAGATATAGTAGCTCAAAAATTCACAAAAGGTTTACTGGGCTTCTTATAATGATTTTTCCTTTTGTTGCTTTCATTACCTTCTTATAAGCTGATAAAATGAACCGTGTTAGATCACAGTGAACCAAGCAGCGTGCAGCTCAAATGGTAATAGAAATTGAAAATGTTTAAAAGAAAACTTATAGATTTATAATTGTTTTCTGAATAAACTTCCCGCTAATATATTAAATATGCTTATTGAATCAGGAATGTGTTTCATGTAATACATAGTTTTTGTGTTGCTATATTAAATAGATTTGTTTCCTCTCCTAAAATAAGCAATAAATATATTTCTTTTGACAGAGGTGAGCTTTCTATCATTTTTTAGTTTTTAAATTGAGATGTAAGTGACATGTAACGTTGTATTAGTCTCAGGTATACAGCATAATAGTTTAACTTGTGTGTATTACAAAATGACCACCACAGTAAGTCTAGTTAACATCCATCATCACATATGGTTACAATTTTTTTCTTATGATGAGAACTTTGAAGATGTACTCTCTTAGCAGCTCCCAGATATGCAATACATGTTATGAAGTATGGTCACCATGCTGTGCCTCACGCCCCGGTGACTTATTTTAGAACTGGAAGCTTGTGCCTTTTGATCACCTTAGCCTGTAATAATTCATAGGAATATATTCATAGGAATGCATGTATTTCTATTTCTGTTTTTCCGAAGACTCATCTTTATTTTTATTAATTTATATTAATTATATGTAATTTCAAGTATTTCCAACCTTTTTTATACCTATTCTTTTAATCATTCACATATGCAATTGTATTTCTTTTTCCCCAGCATATTGTCTTAATTCAGGCCTTCATAGAACTAAGAATTTTCCTGATCTTGAGATTTTAGAGCTTCTAGTAGTTAAGACTATGGGTCTCAGAATCTATCATTCTTGACTCTGCCTTTTACTAGCTGGATGACACTGAGCAAAATTACTCATCATCTCTGAGCATCAGTTTTCTCATCTGTAAAGCAGGATCATACTTGTTCCTGCCTCAGTGTCTATGTCTCTAAAACACTTACCTCAATGAATGACTCATACTATATGCTCAATAAATGTTAGCTTTCATGGTTATCTTGGGGGGAGAGGCTGCTCTTTTCAAAGTAAGTGTTTCAACTTTCTCTAGACTAAGTACCCCTGTTAATTTCCTTGTGACAACTAGCACAGACTTCTTTCTTAGTTCCCCTTTATGGATAGAATGTGTTATCTCCTGTTGGTCTTGCTAATTCGTAAGCATATGAGCTCTTTCTACTTCATAAACCCTGTTAGTGCCTAAATTACTGTTTTGTTTTGTTTTTTAATTGTTCTTTGGTGAAACCTTGGAGCCTGGCATTTTCTAAATGCTAATTGCTTTCTTTCCTCACTCTGGTAATTCACCCCGGCACACACTTTTGATGAAGGATTAGCTCTGTATAAATACTTTGTGAATGAAAAAATATCACATAAAAAGTTAAACCTTTGTTCTGGATGTAGGGAAGATTTATAAAAACACATCAGATTTAGAGTCACCATATTGTTCAAAACCCAAGAAGAGGGAGTTCTGTTTATATAGTTCAGGAGTGAAGTGAAAGTCACTCAGTTGTGTCCGAGTCTTTAGGACTCCATGGATTATACAGTCCATGGAATTTTCCAGGCCAGAATACTGGAGTGGGCAGCCTTTGCCTTCTCCAGGGGATCTTCCCAACCTAGGGATCGAACCCAGGTCTCTTGCGTTGCAGGCGGATTCTTTACCAGCTGAGCCACAAGGGAAGCCCTTGTATGTATAAAGGCTGATATGTACAAAGACATTCACAACAAGTCAATTTGTTTAGGTGTTTTTTGTTGTTGTTAAAATCCAAAAAAAAAAAAAAAAAGGAAGATTTGATCCCTCTTCATGCCTCTTTCTCTCTCTCTTACCCGCCATCGCCCCCACCCCACACACAGTGCTTTGCCGGCCCTCATAAGCACACATCAAAATCTGTGAGTGGTTTGCATGGTACACAGGGGCAGATGGGCAGGCAACTTTTTAATGACTGAATAAGTAAATTACCAGGTTTCCAAAGCATTCAGGTCACTGGATGAGGACTTTTTAAAGGGGATGTGGGAATTAAAGCTTTTTCCTCTTTTTTTGTCCTGTGTTATTATGTAGTTTAAATGTTTTTCCAGTATCCTCTAAGTTCACTGATTCTGAAAAAGCCAGATATTTAGGATTCATGTAGATTTTAGTGAGTGAAACAGATATCTTAAGAAGTTCAGATTTGTCTTAGCCAAGACTGAGCCAAGACAGAAAATGTCAGGGGCAGAGTTAGAATCTGGACTTGGAGAACTTTATCATATCTTCTCTGTTTACTGGTAAAGAATTTACTTTTTTCAAATAACCGAGAGCATTAAGAAAATCTCATTATATTTCTGATGAAATAAAATATAAAAAATAAAAATGAATATAAGACAAAGTAAGTTGCACATAGATGCAGAAGTCTGATATAATACATAGAAATAAACTACTTTTATGATTTTTCTATGAATGTTTTCAGCCGTTTAAAAATCCTAAAGCTAAGTAATTATTTTTAAAATTTATAATTGCAAGGTTTTTGCTGCTGTTGTCTAACATGAAGGCATAAAGCTTGACAACAAAGGCTATGACAAGGAGCGCAGCATTACCAGACATTACCAGAAAGTTAGGGGATGAAATGAAAGTGAGGAGAGGAGATCCAGTGGACTCCACTGTAGTTAGCATACAGCTCAGGAGAGGGCCCCATGATGTAACCCGATCACAGTATTTGCTTTCAAGGAGTGAAGTTGCCACCTCTGGATACAATATTTTTCCATCCATACCCCAAATCTGCTTTAAATAGTAGGTATTTTCTGCTCGATCAAGCAGAGTTTGAGTCATATTATTTTTTCCTCTTTGTTTTAATGACCCCGAAGAGTCTGAAATCATTTCCATTGTGAAATATTTCTGAACCCTCTCACTCTTCATGAAACCATTGAGAAAACTCCTGGGCTTCTCAGGAGTTTCCATGATGCTTATGGGGGGTGGGGGGGGGGGGGTGTCTACAAAGTCACAAAGATTCGAGTCCCAGATCATCATCCAAGCTCTCTGACTTTTTAATGATATGACCTTGGCAAGTTAAATTTCTGATCTTCAGTTTATTAATTTGTAAAGTGAGGATAATCTTACCTGTATGCTCACCATCAGGATTAAATATGAAGATAACATGTGAAAGGATTAGCACAGTCCTGACATTTAAACAAGTGGTAGCTACAAATGCTCTCCAGTAACTCAAGATCAGTTGCACTGAGTAGTCATTTTCATTGCACCATGGAAGTTTCTCGGTTTCTCTTTACACATTATGGACCATAGAAAGGTCTTTCTCAATCTCTCTGTACACATTATGGACATCATTGATTTACATAGAAATGGACTTGGTGTTCTCCAAATAACCAATAATGATTTTGGCTGGTTTATATTAGAGTCACTCCACTTACTGAGGTTTATTAACCATAAATTACTGAGAAACTAGAGGTGAGCAGCAAAGAAATAGAAGGAATTTGAGAAGAAATGTACAATAGGCATAAATGAGAAAGGAAAATATGCACTTCATCAAAATAAGTCTAAAGGAGAATCCTTGCACATTAGACAAATTACTCTAAGAGCTAGAGTCTCAAACTCTGCAATCCAGTCCTGAGCCACAGACCTTACACACCTCACTCAGCTTGTGTGGGACTGAGTTTCCTCATTTATAAGATAAGGACTGAACTAAATTGTCTTCCAGGTCCCATTCAGGGCTAATATTCTAGAATTGTCTTAAACTGGAGAGTGTTAGCAACTTGCATCTTAAAAGCAAATATAAATTCCTATGTCTTTAAATTCTATGAAGCAAATGTAACTGTAATCTTTCCAACCTGCAGTCCTTTCACTCTTTTATGCAAAAGCTTTGTAGAATTCAATCTGAAGGACTATGGGCAAACCGAGGTCATATCTCCAAAGTCAAACTGATGGTGGCTGTTGACCAAGAAAAACATCTGGAAAGCCATCTGGTACAGTTCACACAGGGGCTGTCACATCCAATCTATCCCCTGACAGGACATTCTGTATCCTAAGTAACTATGTGACTGCCTCAAGTACCTTTCAGGTGGATTTCCAGGGACAAGGATACTGTCAGAGGACAGTGTATTTAGGGATGCCCTCATGGAAAGCAAAAGCATGCAGTAGGGCTTCTCTGGAAGTTATTTTAGGCTGGAAAGTGCTACTTCCAGTCAGCACCACAGTTAAGCAGCTTGTGTATTCTAAAACCAAAACTAGGGGGCTTACTCTCTGCTCATCATTGTAGCAACAGAGGAAGAGCGTGGGTCCTACTGACATGGGCTTACAGCACAGTGCAGGGGGCAGGCACACAGCATACAATTGCCACACAGCGTGGAGGGGCCCCAAAGAAGAGGAGCCAGCCCGACATCCACAGCCAGTGCAGAAACTCTGTCATCGGTGCGGTTGGTTTTCAGAACAGTGAAGGATGACGCTGAACTGTACTTTCTTTTTTTCTGTTTTCCATTGAACCATTCTGTACTGTGATCTCATTAAGGTAAATAATATTGAATCAGTTCCGTATTCAAATAATTCCAGAATAATGAATTTTTATGTAAAAAAGTCACAGCTCTGTTGCTACCTATCTTTTCCATCCGACTGGGGACCAAGTCCTTTAATGTTGCCCTGGTTGTTAATACTCCCTTCTTAGCATGCAGTTCCTATTGCCCAAGATTTCATTCTCCTTATCTCTTGCTTTGACTATTATGCCTTCCATGTCTGTGCTTCAGTTCAGTTCAGTTCAGTCGCTCAGTCGTGTCCGACTCTTTGCGAGCCCATGAATCGCAGCACGGCAGGCCTCCCTGTTCATCACCAACTCCCGGAGTTTACTCAAACTCATGTCCATCGAGTCAGTGACTCCATTCAGCCATCTCATCCTCTGTCGTCCCCTTCTCCTCCTGCCCCTAATCCCTCCCAGCATCAGGGTCTTTTCCAATGAGTCAACTCTTTGCATGAGGTGGCTAAAGTATTGGAGTTTCAGCTTCAGCATCAGTCCTTCCAATAAATATTCAGGACTGATCTCCTTTAGGATGGATTGGTTGGATCTCCTTGCAGTCCAAGGGAATATCAAGAGTTTTCTCCAACACCACAGTTCAAAAGCATCAATTTTTTGGCGCCCAGCTTTCTTCACAGTCCAACTCTCACATCCATACATGACCACCAAAAAAACCATAGCCTTGACTAGACGGACCTTTGTTGGCAAAGTAATGTCTCTGCTTTTTAATATGCTGTCTAGGTTGGTCATAACTTTCCTTCCAAGGAGTAAGCATCTTTTAATTTCATGGGTGCAATCACCATCTGCAGTGATTTTGGAACCCAAAAAAAACAAAGTCTGACACTGTTTCCACTGGTTCCCCATCTATTTGCCATGAATTGATGGGACCAGATGCCATGATCTTAGTTTTCTGAATGTTGAGCTTTAAGCCAACTTTTTCACTCTCCTCTTTGATTTTCATCCAGAGGCTTGTTGTGCTTATCTGGCTCCAGTTCATTATCGCCTTTGTTACCTGATATTTTAACTAAACTGTTTTGACCCAATGAATAAGCCTTCACAAAAAGATAAAATGTTGAACTTTCAACTAGTTAAAATTATCGAATAAGGTATGAAGCTAATTCTTCATCTGCATTCTAAATGTATTCATCTCTGTGAATCAACCCATCCTTCAGCCCTTAATTGATCAAAATGATCCATTTTGTGTTGGAAAGTTAAAATGTCCTGTCTCCTTCCATGTGGCTACCAGGGCACTTCTGCTAAAACACTTAACCCCCTCATCCTGCCTGTTTGCTTGAAACTCTTCAGTGACATCTGATACTGTCAAAGAAAAGGTTTTAAACTTGAACATGTGTGGGGTTAACCTAACGAGTTGTTTTGTTTTGCTTTTTTTAATACCGAGTCTTGAGGCTAAACCCTCCTCAGGTGCTGGTTTGGTTCTGGGATGCAGAGCCTAAAGGATCCCCCCACTATGGCAAGGGTGCCTTGTCCCTGACCTCTCCCTTCTACTCCCCCCTTCCTGTAAATTCCTTGTGGATAGGAACCTAGTGTGTCCCTATACCTAGCAGAAAATGGGTGGCTCAGGAAATGGATGGCTTTCCATAATTACTTTGAAATGAAAGAAGGAAGCAATATATAGACTCAAAATTATTCTGCCTGATTTGATAAAGCTAGAAATGTGAGATTTTGACAGATATCTGAAATGAATGCATCAATTGATCAAAGACTGAAAGAAAACATACAGAGCATTCAGCATTGGTTTTGATTAACATCTATTCCTGATTGTCCTTAGGGGGGAAATTAAAATTTATGATGATTGTGATTATTGTGAAGATGATTTATAAACATGCAGATTTGGGGAAAAACAATTTACTTGCTTTTGATTTTCAGGGTGGTTAATTTACAAAGATGCCCTGAATGCTTTAAGGCAGTTAGAGCAAGAATAAAATGGTATTGCTGGTTTGTGACAGTGTTATTCATGTTGTTAGGCATAGTGCCTTCTTAACGTGCTTATTTTTAATTACATAGTGATGAAAGTGAAAGTCGCTCACTCATGTCCAACTCTTTGCAACCCCATGGACTATACAGTCCATGGACTTCTCCAGGCCAGAATATTGAAGTAAGTAGCCTTTCCTTTCTCCAGGGGATCTTCCCAACCCAGGGATAGAACCCAGGTCTCCATCACTGCAGGCGGACTCTTTACCAGCTGAGCCGCCAGGGAAGCCCATACATAGTGATGGTAGGCACCAAAGACTTTCTGAGGAAGGTGTGGGGTGATCCAGATGAATGTGAACCTGGCCTTCTTCAAAGGCATTTATAAAGCCCTGCTCCTGTATATTTCTAGCCAGGGGAATCTCACTGTAACCCACTTTGCCAGGGTGTTGAATCTGTCTTAAAGTGATGATGCTGATAGAAATACACCTTAGGTGATCCACATACAGAAGTGCCATGTGTGATTCCACACAGGGAACTGTGATTTGAAAAATCACAGAAGAATAAAAATAATTATTATTTTATTTTGTGTTTTGGCCATGGTTAATGGGAAGATACATTAATGCATCCACATTGTTATGCATGTTCTTCTCTCTACCTGGAACATGTTCCATCTTTACACAGCTATTTCTTGCTCATCTTTTAGATCTCAGCTCGGATGCAGTATTTCGCAGGAACCCTTCCTCGCCACCACCACACGGGTTGATAACCCTTCCTGAATGCTATCTTTCTGCATTCCCTGGTTCTGGTCTTTATTATAGGATTTAGTAACATACGTTGAAATTAAACACTTACTGCTTGGTCTCACCATTTGACCATGAGAAAGAAAGGCTGTTATGCTCTCTATTGTAACCCCAGTGTCTAAGAATAGAGCCTACAATAAAATAGGCATGGAATAAACAATTGTCAAGTGAATCAGTGATTTATATATATTTGTTAGATTTATTAGTATCATCATGGCTTAAAAATCTTATTTCAGTTTTTATCTTGTTCTTGTTTTCATACTTCTAGGCCCTGAAAAATTAGCCAGTGTCTGATTTAATTCCAAAAGAAGCATAAATTATATAGACTGGGTCTAAGAGGGCAACAGTCTGCCTTCAGTCCTGCCTCCCACCAACTAGTGAAGTGATCTCTTTGGATCACTGTGTCTTTCTATTCTTTATTTTAGAAAGAGCTTAGAAGAGCTGATTTCTAGCCCGAAGATTCCATTAGTCCAAAAAAGTAAATCATATTTCAGGCAAAATACCTACTTCCAATTTTAAGCCTAAACCTTGATGGTTCTCCAATCATTTGATTGAGAAGTTTTCTCAGCAGTAGTTTGTAGTGCTAACAAAGATCCAATGGCTTTAAGCCCATAGCCTTTTTTTTTTTTTCTTTATTCTAAGCAGAATTAATGGAAAAAGGAGAAGGTGACTCTGTGTCTGATGGTGGCGGCAGCAGCTTGGTGGTCAGATCAGGTAGCCCTGGTGCCAGATGCGAATGGATCTGTTAACAGAGTCCGCAAAGCCATCTGTGGTGCATGTGTTGCTGCCCCATCAGCTTAATCATAGCCATTTGGAGCTCATGAAAGTGAACAGTGGACAAATGACAATGAAAAGCGTGAAATCACCATCAACCACAACACTGGAGAGGAGTCACGACATAGCCACTTCCTTCTCTAAACTGTAGAAATTAGGACAACACCACCTGACCTTCATTTCCTCTCAATTTATGTACATGTCTAAGAATATCACAAGATAAGGTACATGGAAATCTTGATAAGTTGTAAAATGACTATGCAAATATTCTTACCCAAAATCAGACTGTCACGGAGCCTTCCTTGTAAACACCCTGAGAGTCAGTTGGTCTATAAATATTTATTGAGCACACAATGTGTGTCAGATGCAATTCTAGGCGTGGTGCTAAAAGAAACTTATCCATTATTCTATGTAGTGTAAACAGAAAATAAACACAGGAAAATAAATAAGCAGACAAACAAATGAGAAAATTATTAAAATAGTTTTTAGTGCATCTGGAGAGGGCAGCAAGAGTCTCAAGGAAAGACCTAAAAGATAACCTTTGAGGTGAGAGCTGTTCAGATCTGAGGAAGTTCCCCCTCAGCAGGTACAAAGCCCCAGAGGCAGGAATGAGCTTGTCATGTTTAAAGAGTGGAATACGCTGCTGAGGCTAGAAAATTAGAGAAGATGCAGAGAGAGAGGAAGGGGCCAAGGAAAAGAGTTTGGGTTTTATTTTATGTGGTCTCTCCAGCAAAATTAAACCAACTAAGAATGCACACTGTTTTGCTTGCTTTCTAAAACCTGTTAAATATTTTATTCTGCCTGCTTCACTTAAATGAAAAAGTCACTTTTAATTATTTTATTATTGATTTGCTTTACTGAAAATCAAAATAAGATCAGGAGTCCTTTGCAATAAGTAGTGACCATCCGTTTGTGATCCTGGAATGTAAAGTGAAGGATTATTAGAATTCTTTCCCTGCTTTGACTTGTTAATTATTTTTAATATTCTGTTTTGAGAGAAATCTGAGGCAGGAAGATTAAACAGTGCATCAGGATTTATGAAAAGCCCATTTTAATAAAAAATGTAAAGACTTTGTGCAAAATTAGGTTTACTAGTAAAAATATATTCTGCATGCCATCTTAATATTCCCATACATTTACCCACAATTATTTAATGTGGCTTCTATTCTATATTTTATTTAGAATCTGATCTTACAGTTTTAATTCAAGCAAAAACCTCATCTATTTAAATTTAAAATTTTAATTAAAAAATTTTTATTGAAGTGTAGTTGATCTATAATGTTAATTTCTATTGTACAGCAAAGTGACTCTGTTATACACGTATATACATTTTTATATTCTTTTCCATTATGTTTATCCCAAGATATTGGACATAGTTCCCTGTGCTCTACACTTTGTTGTTCAGTCCCTCAGTCGTGTCCGACTCTTTGTGACCCCGTGGACTGCAGCACGCCAGGCTTCTCTGTCCTTCACCATCTTCCAGAGCTTGCTCAAACTCATGTATGTTGTGTCAGTGACGCCATCCAACCATCTCGTCCTCTGTCATCCCCTTCTCCTCCTGCCTTCAATCTTTCCCAGCATCAAGGTCTTTTCAGATGAGTCAGCTCTTCGCATCAGGTGGCCAAAGTACTGGAGTTTCAGCTTCAGCATTAGTCCTTCCAAATGAATATTCAGGACTGATTTCCTTTAGGATGGACTGGTTGGATCTCCTTGCGGTCCAACGGACTCTCAAGAGTTTTCTCCAATACCACAGTTCAAAAGCATTAGTTCTTCAGCGCTCAGACTTCTTTCTGGACTCACACATCCATACATGACTGCTGGAAAAACCATAGCTTTGACTAGATGAACCTTTGTCAGCAACATAATTTCTCTGCTTTTTAATACACTGTGTAGGTTTGTCATAGCTTTTCTTCCAAGGAGCAAGCGTCTTTTAATTTCATGGCTGCGTCACCATCTGCGGTGATTTTGGAGCCCAAGAAAATAAAGTCTGTCACTGTTTCCATTGTTTCCCCATCTATTTGCCATGGCACTAGGCAAAATTACATTTAAAATTTTAATAGTAATAAATGAAACATGATATTTGAAAATTCAGTAAGGCCTTATTAATTCATGTGTATTTCGATTTGATTTGCCATTAGAAGAGTCTATATATATTTTTGTGCTTTAATTCCATAAAATTTTTAAAGAGTATGACTTTAAAGGTCAAACCAAAGTTACCAGGGTCAAAGCAATTCTTTCTCCCTGGTATATTGTTACTTATTTAAAGATTTTGTTTTTATTTTTAATTGGAAAGAACAATATTTGAATAAAATATAGCTCCTCTTCAAAGCTTAATGTCTTTAAAAAATAGTATTTAAGCAATCCAGAGTGTGCAAATTCTTATGTTGTTCCCGTAATGGCTCATTCCAACATGGCTGCACACAGTCAGGCATGCACACACACACACCCACACCCACACACACACACCCACACACAAGTAAATTACCTTCATTCCCTAATACATGCGGCTCCTAGAAAAGTGATGACCAAGTATAAATTTTGGGGTGCTGACTATTCTTCATTTAGGGCCACTGCACCTTCTCCCAGCAGAGCTCACCTCTGAGCAAGTCGGTGTGGGCTTCCTGCAGTGTGCATCAATCACATCTCACAGAGAAAGGATGAAGGGGTGCTACGTCTAGACAGACATTTTAAAATCAGCTAGGAAGAGATATTTGTTACCATTTGAGCATTTTTCAGTATTCTGATGTGGGTGTACTTAAGAGGTCCTGATGTCAACTCAGACATCTTGGAATTTAGAAAAAGCTGATTTATTTAATGATATTCATAAATTTTGCTTTGTATCTGAGTGTCAGATTCCTATACAGAACTTGAAAAGCTCTGTTAGATAAGTGTTGGCCTTTTTTCTTTTTTCCAAACTGCCTCTGGAGGAATTAGGAAACAGAATAGATGTTCTATAGTCAGCAACTCTCTTGCATTATTCTTTTGAAAGAGTGAACTTGAGACTTATTATATAACCAGTGTTTTAAACAAAATTATAGAGTATCCTGAATTGCTTAAGCTCCATCTCTAATTTAACAGTGAGCATATTTAAATGAAGATGAGCTAAAGGGTTTGGTAGTCATGGCAACATGATATGAAAATATACCATGTCATTCAAGTCTATTAGAAAAAAACATTATCATTCCAAAGGTTTTTGTTGCTACTTTAAATACTGACTAGAGAAGAAAAAAGAAAAGAAGATGAGAGAATTAGATGAGCCATGAAATATTTTAATTTTCTTGTTACAAAAATGCTGGCTTGAAAATAATGTGATCTAAATTCTAAATAAATTTAGCTACAAAGTTGATATTAAAAATATAGGCTATGAGAAAATAAACAGATATTAAATTTGCTGCTTGACAAAAATGTATTAAATCTACTTCCTGCAAATAATCTTTTAGAATGGAAAAGTAATTTCATATTTTTAAGATTTCAGTGAGTTGCTTATAGAGTACCTAATTTGTGACTATTCATATGAGAAATAAAACCTCAAAAATACAACTTTAAATAAGTTTAAACAACTGTGAGATATTCAGAGCTTTATTCAAAATGAGGTGATTAAATTGTGATTATTGTAGATAATTGAAGGCCCAAAAGACAAAAATGTGAATCATCCAAATACTATATTCATAAAAAATACAGGCTAACATTTTGAGGTCTACTTTAAAATTTTTTTCTGTGCTGGAAATATCTAGCTGTACATTTTCTCTTGTGAAAATAGAGCTACATTGTACTTATTTGTCTGTAATTTGAAAGCCTAAGAGCCTGGCTTTTATGTCAGACACACTTGGATTCTAGTTTCACCTCTCAGTTCCACTTCCAAAGGTGTATTTTGAAGCCTGTCTTAGCCTCCACTTCCTTAAGTGAAAAAAGAACAGAATAAATTAACACCTCTAGCAAAGGACCATTTTCAGACCAGGAGATCTCTAAAAAAAGACAATCAATAGATGTTAAAATAGATCAACCGAATATTAGAATTTTTGCCAAAAATTTTAATGCAGCCATGATGAAAATACTTCAACAGGCTCCCGGCTGTTCTATATGGAGCGCGCCCCGCGCTGCGCGAGGTTCCAGCCCTCGGGTGTTCCACAAAAGCACGGAAGGAAAAGCTGCGCCCGCTCTCAGTGCCTTCCCCGTCAGAGCGGTCCAGGCAGCCAGGGGCTTGGTGGGCGCACTCTCCCCAGGTGTGGCGCGCCCCCTCCCCTCCGCGGACCCAGATCACATCCTGGGCCATAAATCTGGTCTTGGAAAATTCAAAAAAATTGAAATCATTCCAGTCATCTTTTCTGACCACAGTGCAGTAAGATTAGATCTCAATTACAGGGAAAAAATTGTTAAAACTTCAAACATATGGAGGCTAAATAACACGCTTCTGAATAACCAACAAATCATAGAAGAAATCAAAAAAGAAATCAAAATATGTATAGAAATGAATGAAAATGAAAACACAACAACCCAAAACCTATGGGACACTGTAAAAGCAGTGCTAAGGGGAAGGTTCATAGCATTACAGGCTTACATCAAGAAACAGGAAAAAAACCAATTAAATAACCTAACTCTACACCTAAAGCAATTAGAGAAGGAAGAAATGAAGAACCCCAGAGTTAGCAGAAGGAAAGAAATCTTAAAAATCAGGGCAGAAATAAATGCAAAAGAAACTAAAGAGACCATAGCAAAAATCAACAAAGCTAAAAGCTGGTTTTTTGAAAAAATAAACAAAATTGACAAACCATTAGCAAGACTCATTAAGAAACAAAGAGAGAAAAACCAAATTAACAAAATTAGAAATGAAAATGGAGAGATCACAACAGACAACACTGAAATACAAAGGATCATAAGAGACTACTACCAGCAGCTCTATGCCAATAAAATGGACAACTTGGATGAAATGGACAAATTCTTAGAAAAGTATAACTTTCCAAAACTGAACCAGGAAGAAATAGAAGATCTTAACAGACCCATCACAAGCAAGGAAATCGAAACTGTCATCAAAAATCTTCCAGCAAACAAAAGCCCAGGACCAGATGGCTTCACAGCTGAATTCTACCAAAAATTTAGAGAAGAGCTAACACCTATCTTACTCAAACTCTTCCAGAAAATTGCAGAAGAAGGTAAGCTTCCAAACTCATTCTATGAGGCCACCATCACCCTAATTCCAAAACCAGACAAAGATGCCACAAAAAAAGAAAACTACAGGCCAATATCACTGATGAACATAGATGCAAAAATCCTTAACAAAATTCTAGCAAACAGAATCCAACAACATAGTAAAAAAATCATACACCATGACCAAGTGGGCTTTATCCCAGGAATGCAAGGATTCTTTAATATCCGCAAATCAATCAATGTAATACACCACATTAACAAATTGAAAGATAAAAACCATATGGTTATCTCAATAGATGCAGAGAAAGCCTTTGACAAAATTCAACACTCATTTATGATTAAAACTCTCCAAAAAGCAGGAATAGAAGGAACATACCTCAACATAATAAAAGCTATATATGACAAACCCACAGCAAGCATCACCCTCAATGGTGAAAAATTGAAGGCATTTCCCCTGAAATCAGGAACAAGACAAGGGTGCCCACTCTCACCACTACTATTCAACATAGTGTTGGAAGTGCTGGCCACAGCAATCAGAGCAGAAAAAGAAGTAAAAAGAATCCAGATAGGAAAAGAAGAAGTAAAACTCTCACTGTTTGCAGATGACATGATCCTCTACATAGAAAACCCTAAAGATTCTACCAGAAAATTACTAGAGCTAATCAATGAATATAGTAAAGTTGCAGGATATAAAATTAACACACAGAAATCCCTTGCATTCCTATATACTAACAATGAAAAAACAGACAGAGAAATTAAGGAAACAATACCATTCACCATTGCAACAAAAAGAATAAAATACTTAGGAGTATATCTACCTAAAGAAACAAAGGACCTATACATAGAAAACTATAAAACACTGATGAAAGAAATCAAAGAGGACACAAACAGATGGAGAAACATACCGTGTTCATGGATTGGAAGAATTAATATTGTCAAAATGGCTATTCTACCCAAAGCAGTCTATAGATTCAATGCAATCCCTATCAAGCTACCAACGGTATTTTTCACAGAACTAGACCAAAGAATTTCACAATTTGTATGGAAATACAAAAAACCTCGAATAGCCAAAGTAATCTTGAGAAAGAAGAATGGAACTGGAGGAATCAACCTGCCTGACTTCAGACTCTACTACAAAGCCACAGTCATCAAGACAGTATGGTACTGGCACAAAGACAGAAATATAGATCAATGGAACAGAATAGAAAGCCCAGAGATAAATCCACGAACCTATGGACACCTTATTTTTGACAAAGGAGGCAAGGATATACAATGGAAAAAAGACAACCTCTTTAACAAGTGGTGCTGGGAAAACTGGTCAACCACTTGTAAAAGAATGAAACTAGAACACTTTCTAACACCATACACAAAAATAAACTCAAAATGGATTAAAGATCTAAATGTAAGACCAGAAACTATAAAACTCCTAGAGGAGAACATAGGCAAAACACTCTCCGACATAAATCAAAGCAAGATCCTCTATGACCCACCTCCCAGAATATTGGAAATAAAAGCAAAACTAAACAAATGGGACCTAATGAAACTTAAAAGCTTTTGCACTACAAAGGAAATTATAAGTAAGGTGAAAAGACGGCCCTCAGATTGGGAGAAAATAATAGCAAATGAAGAAACAGACAAAGGATTAATCTCAAAAATATACAAGCAACTCCTGCAGCTCAATTCCAGAAAAATAAATGACCCAATCAAAAAATGGGCCAAAGAACTAAACAGACATTTCTCCAAAGAAGACATACAGATGGCTAACAAACACATGAAAAGATGCTCAACATCACTCATTATTAGAGAAATGCAAATCAAAACCACAATGAGGTACCATTACACGCCAGTCAGGATGGCTGCTATCCAAAAGTCTACAAGCAATAAATGCTGGAGAGGGTGTGGAGAAAAGGGAACCCTCTTACACTGTTGGTGGGAATGCAAACTAGTACAGCCGCTATGGAAAACAGTGTGGAGATTTCTTAAAAAACTGGAAATAGAACTGCCATATGACCCAGCAATCCCACTTCTGGGCATACACACTGAGGAAACCAGATCTGAAAGAGACACGTGCACCCCAATGTTCATCGCAGCACTGTTTATAATAGCCAGGACATGGGAGCAACCTAGATGCCCATCAGCAGATGAATGGATAAGGAAGCTGTGGTACATATACACCATGGAATATTACTCAGCCATTAAAAAGAATTCATTTGAACCAGTCCTAATGAAATGGATGAAGCTGGAGCCCATTATACAGAGTGAAGTAAGCCAGAAAGATAAAGAACATTACAGCATACTGACACATGTATATGGAATTTAGAAAGGTGATAACGATAACCCTATATGCAGAACAGAAAAAGAGACACAGAAACACAGAACAGACTTTTGAACTTTGTGGGAGAATGTGAGGGTGGGATATTTGAAAAGAACAGCATGTATACTATCTATGGTGAAACAGATCACCAGCCCAGGTGGGATGCACGAGACAAGTGCTCGGGCCTGGTGCACTGGGAAGACCCAGAGGAATCGGGTGGAGAGGGAGGTGGGAGGGGGGATCGGGATTGGGAATACATGTAAATCCATGGCTGATTCATATCAATGTATGACAAAACCCACTGGGAAAAAAAAATAATAATAATAAAAATTAAAAAAGAAAAAAAGAAAAAAAAATAAAATAAAATACTAGGTCTTTAACCAGGAAAAAAAAAAAAAAGAAAATACTTCAACAAACAATTATGAACCACACTTAAAGGAAAAAAGGCAGAATCTCAGTAAAGAAATAGAAAATTAAAAAAAAAATAAAACAGATGGAAATTTTAGAACTGAAAAAATACAATAACTGAAATTTTTAAAACTAAGAAGATAGGCCCAAGACTAGAATGAAGGGGGCAGTGGAGGAAAAAAATCAGTGAAATGAAAGATGGAACAACAGAAATTACTCAATCTGAACAATAGAAAAGAAATTGACTTTAAAAAAAAAGAAAAAATAGGGCCTCAGGGACTTGTTATTAATATAAAAGATCTGATATCCATATCATTAGATTCCTAAAAGTAGAGGAGAAAGTAGGTAGTACTGAAAAGTATTCAAAAGAATAATGGCTGAAATTTTCCCAAATTTGACCTCAAAAAAGTAAACCTGTAAATTCAAGAAGCAGATCAAATCCTAAACAGAATAAGTCTAAAGAAATTCACACCAAGGAACATTCAAACTTCTCAAATATAAAGACACACTCCCCCCCCCAAAAAAAATTCTTGAAAGCACCAAGGAGAAGGACCTTATTTAACCATGGAGGCCAGAAATAAATGATGCAACATTTTTAAATGCTGGGGGTGGCAGGGGGGAGGTGGAAAAAGAAAGGAACTCTCAACCCAAAATCCTGTATTTAAGCAAAACATATCTTTCAGAAGTGAAGGGAAAATCAAGACATTCTCGGACAAGGGAAACCAAGAAAACTTGTGACCCCAGACCTATCTTAAAAGAACTGCTACAGGAATTTCTCTAATCAGAAAGGAGACAATAAAAGGAGAAATTGTGGAGCAGTAGGGAGGGAGAAAGAACATGGTAAGCGAAAATATGGATAAATATAGTAAACTTTACTTTTCTTACTGTGTCTTCAGAAAGAGATGAAGGCCAAATTCCTTATAAGGACTTCCAGACTCCAAAAGACATGGAGATTCGGAGATCTGGTACAGAGGGGAGATGAGATCTGATCTGACATTTAAGAGGAACTTCCTGGCTGCTGTAGGGATGCTGGAGTGAAAGCAGGGAGACCAGGAGACGGTAATCCAGAGTGAATGATGGAGACCTAGACCAGGGTGTTTGCAGTAAAGGTGATAAGAAGTGATCTATCTCTGGATACATTTTGAAGTTAGTGTAAACAGTATTTGCTGTCAGTTATTGTAAAACAAGAGAAAAGGAGCAAGTTCATGAAGGACAAGGCCAGGATTTTTGTTTACAACCACTGGAAACATTGCTAGCAGATAATGGAAAAGACTGCTGGTGGAGCAGACAATGGAGGAAGATCATGAGTTTAGTAATAAGCCAATGAGAGTTAAAATTTGGGAGTATTTGAATTCCCTGATTATCTTCTCACACAAACATCCAAAGAACCATATTGCTCTACTTGCATATTAATTCCACTCTCAAATTTGGAGATTTGGAAATATTCAAAGCCATTAACTATGACTTGAGTGATATATATCCGATGATGCAATACAAGAGAAAAATGACAAAAATTATAACTGAATATTGAAAATCCATGATATAAAAGAAGTGAAAGTAAATATTTAACACAAAAAACATGAAAATATGTAAACATTATAAAATGCCAAATAAAAATTAACTAGAAGATATGAATAGGCATATCTTAATATTCCAGTGAACATAATTACTAGGTAAAATTAATTATAATGTTCAAATTTAACAAACTATTTATAGTATAAAAATGAATAAAATTTAACCAATAGAATTTTTTAAATTATTTTTTATTGAAAGGTAATTGCTTTACAGAATTTTGCTGTTTTCTGTCAAACCTCAACATGAATCAGCCATAGGTATACATGTATCCCCTCCCTTTTGAACCTCCCTCCCATCTCCCTCCCCACCCCGCCCCTCTAGGTTGACACAGAGCCCCTGTCTGAGTTTCCTGAGCCGGACAGCAAATTCCCGTTGGCTATCTATTCTACATACGGTAATGTAAATTTCCATGTTACTCTCTCCATACAGCTCACCCTCTCCTCCCCTCTCCCCATATCCTTAAGTCTATTCTCTATGTCTGTTTCTCCATTGTTGCCCTGTAAATAAATTCTTCAGTACCATTTTTCTAGATTTCATATATATGTGTTAGAATATGGTGTTTATCTTTCTCTTTCTGACTCACTTCACTCTTTATAATAAGTTCTAGGTTCATCCACATTAGAACTGACTCAAATGCGTTCCTTTTTATGGCTGAGTAATATTCCGTTGTGTATATGTACTTCTCTATCCATTTATCTGTCAATGGACATCTAGGTTGCTTCCATATTCTAGTTATTGTAAATAGTGCTGTGATGAAAAGTGGGATACATGTGTCTCTTTCAATTTTGGTTTCCTCAGGGTATATACCTAGGAGTGGGATTGCTGGGTCATATGGTGGTTTTATTCCTAGTTTTTTAAGGAATCGCCATACCATCTTCCATAGTGGCTGTATCAATTTACATTCCCACCAACAGTGCAAGAGTGTTCCTGTTTTTCCACACCCTCTCCAGCATTTATTTTTTGTATACTTTTTGATGAGGGCCATTCTGACCAGTATCAGGTGATACTCATTGTAGTTTTGATTTGCATTTCTTTAATAATGAGCAATGTTAAACATCTTTTCATGTGTTTGTTAGCCATCTGTACCTCTTCTTTGGAGAAATGTTTGTTTAGGTATTTTTCCCTCCTTTTGATTGGATTGTTTGTTTTTCTGGTGTTGAGTTGCATGCACTGCTTGTTTTTGGAAATTAATCCTTTGTCAGTTTCATTTGCTATTATTTTCTCCCATTCTGAGGGTTTTCTTTCACCTTGCTTATAGTTTCCTTTGCTGTGCAAAAGCTTTTAAGTTTAATCAGGTCCCACTTTTTTTACTTTTGTTTTTATTTCCATTACTCTAGGAGGTGGGTCATAAAGGATCTTGCTTTGATACATGTCATCGAAAATGTTTAAAGAAAATGAAATAATATTTTTTCAAAGTGAAATCTTTAAAAAGCAAGGAGTATTAATGATAGATTTTTAAGTACATTTTTGGTGCACAATTTCTAGCTCTTGCATAAAACCCTTTGAATCTAAAAGGGTTTGGGTAAAAGTGAGAACATTATTATAAACCAGCCCCAAGTACTTTCCTTCCACTCTCATTTTGAAAAAATTGTGTGCCTTATTTGATACCTTTAGAGATTGTTTTAACAACTTTTTGTTATTTGCAAGAGCTGAAATGTTTTTATTGAGTGAAAATTGCAATTTGTGTTTCAAAGAATATATTCCCAACTTATCTTTGTTTAGGTTCATTATCTACAGAGGGAGATTTTACTTTTCAGAAAGGCTTTGAGCTAAAGTAAGAATTATTTGGGCACTAGAAGCTGCACTCTGTTGATTTCCATTGTTTTCTTCCTTTTGGAAATGAATGATTTACATATGGAAGAAAGCTTTCTCAGCAGATGTACCTTTGTTTATATAAAAGTTTAGCACTTTCTAACTAAATTGTAACATGAAACCTATTCAAATTTCTCATTTTTTCAAAGTTCTGAAATAACAATAAGAATACCAAAATATCACCATTTCAATTATTTTAAATGGCACAAAATGCCAGAGGAGCCGAATACAGACAAAAATCTATATATAAATTCACTAGTAAATAACTTTTTGTTCTAGTGTCTTTTTAAGTAATTACAGCTAAATTCTAAAAAACCTAGAATTCTCACAAGTAGTTTAAGATCTTGTTCTGTTTTTTTCTTTTTTTGCTCTTCAGAACTAGTTAGAACTTACCTGCAACTTATTTGCATCAGTATAACTTTGTTCCAAAGTGCACTGAATTCAAAATTAACTTTGGCTCGCTTAATCCTTCCCACATGGAACGGGGGCTCTTTTCTAAACATCCCATCTGCAAGTGTTATGTTTCTCTGTATTGCCTACAGGTCCAATTGAGAAGTTATATTTTCTTTTAACTGTGTATTCACTTTGTTTTTGCCATGAAAACATACTCAAAATGGGTTAACTTGTATTTTTTCACACTCAGTAAGTTTAACATGAATAAAATAAAGGTCATTTTATGAAAAAAAAATTTTTTAATAGATTGTATGTGCTGTGTGCTAAGTTGCTTTGGTCATGTCTGACTCTTTGCAACCTCAAGGACTGTAGCCCACCAGGCGCCCTCTGCCCATGGGGATTCTCCAGGCAAGAATACTAGAGGGGGTTGCCATGCCCTCCTCCTAGCATTACCATAAATAAAAAGGTTTGACCACTCAGAATACATTAGAAGATTTTCTTTGTTCTCTGTTGAACAAGCAAAATTTTTTGTTTAAGGAAATGTAAATTTTAAAAATCATTTTTATTGGAGTACAGTTGATTTGGGGTTTCCCTAGTTGTCTCCACTGTAAGGAATCTGCCGGCCAATAGTTTCAAGTGGACAGCAAAGAGAACCAGTTATACATATATCCACTCTTTTTAGAGTCTTTTCCCTTATAGACATTATTGAATACATTTTGCTATGCTATACAGTATGTCCTTATTAGTTATCTACTTTATATTAATATATGAGTATATGAGTATAATATATAAGTATATATTAATATATGCAAATATATGTGAATCCAAGTCTTCCAATTTATCCCTCTTGCCTTTTTCCCCCTGGCAACTATAAGTTTGCTTTCTATATCTCTGTTTCTGTTTTGTAAATAAGTTAATTTGTACCTGTTTTTAGATTACACATATAAGTGATATCATGATTATTGTCTTTCTATATCTGGCCTACTTCACTCAGAATGACAATGTCTAAGTTCATCCATGTTTCAGAGAATGGCATTATTTCATTCTTTTTTTAATGGCTGAGTAATCTTCTATTGTATATATATAGCACATCTTTATCCATTCTTCTGTTGATAGACATTTAGGTTGCTTCTGTGTCTTGGCTATTATAAATAGTGCTGCAATGAACATCGGGATGCATGTATCTTTTCAAATTATGGTTTTCTCCAAATATATGCCCAGGAATGACATTGCTGGATCCTGTGATAATTCTATATTGTTTTTTTAAGGAAACCCCATATTGTTCTCCATAATGGCTGTGCTAGTTTACATTCCCACCAACAATGCAGGAGTGTTCACTGTTGTCCACACCCTCTGCAGCAGTTATTATTTGTAGATTTTTGGTGATGGCCATTCTGACTGGTGTGAGGTGATACCACGTTATAGTTTTGATTTTCATTTCTCTAACAGTTAATGATATTGAGCATCTTTTCATGTGTTTTTTGGCTATCTGTGTGTCTTCTTTGGAAAACTCTTTCATTCTCTGCTGTATCATCAGTACTTGAATTTTGCCTAGTACATAGTTGATGTTCAATACACATTTACTAAAAAAATGTATAATATGAGTTCTGTGTATTTGAGAATATTTAATTCTGTTATGGATTACAAGAAAATGAGATGAATGAGTATTTAATGTCTTCATAAGGTGTAGGCAAAAGTAGTCTGTGAAACATGGGCTTCCCTGGTAGCTCAGGTGGTGAAGAATCCACCTGCAATGTGAGAGACCTGGCTTCGATCACTGGGTTGGAAAGATCCCCCGGAGGGGACAATCCTCCAGGCATAGCAACCCATTCCAGTATTGTTGCCTGGAGAATCCCCATAGACAGAGGAGGCTGGAGGGCTACAGTCCATGGGGTTGCAAAGAGCTGGACACAACTGAGTGAGTAAGCATAGCACACAGCATGTAAAACATAGGCAGAACTGTAAGGCCTGCAGATATGGGTATAGGTGTAGATGTTAGTTACCAATCAGATAAACTGGTCATGAATAAAGTGAGTAAAGCATGTATATACTAAGCACCTCTTATGCATCATATGCTAAGTACATGTGAAGTGTATGGGATACTCCATATGCAGGTTATTAAGTTGACCATTGTTTAATGACATGCACCCTGGCAGATAAAACACATTGCTACTCATCAGGCTAACCCTTTAACTGTAGACCGACATTCCTGCTCAGCTTGCACTTTTCTTGTCACATCTTTTGCCTCTTTCTTCTTGATATGTATTTAAATTGGTTTAATGAACCAAGTAATTCAAATATCTTAATTTGGTCTGTGAGCCTTTCTGTTCCCTAGCCTTTCGGGTAATTTGCTTAATCATGCACTTAGAGTCTACCTTGCATCATATCCATATGGCATAACTTTTGTAATATCAGTATATGTGAATATATTACTTTACAAGAAAAAGAGCGTGCATACTCATTTTTTAAAATCTAGAACTCAGCACAATTCCCACTTTTTTTTCCTCTTTGAGTTGGTTTGAGACCAAAGTTTTCTCATTATTAATGTAGGTGGTATAAGCTTTGTAAGTGCCCCGTAGTATAAAGTGTATGTCTTTCCTTGCACTTTAACAGATATTTTCACTTTAATGGATTTGGATGTATTTCTGATTAATAATAATTTTAATATAATAGAAATTTTCAAGAGTTTAAAAATTATCCAAGATCACAAAATCAAATACCAAGTGTCATCTGGTTGATAACATAACTATAAATAAATGATTCTAAAATAAGATATCTTAATTTTTTAAAAATCATTTTAACTCAGTGAAGACATCATAGCCTGTGGGTAAGCCAGGAGAAAACTAATGAGAATGGGCTCTTCTTTCAAGTCCCCTAGACATGCAATTTAGGCCAATTTTCAAGAAGTTTGATGAACTAAGAAAAAGAAGAAAATCTTCAAGAGTGCAGACTAACAGCCTGATAAGTGGAAATATAGCTCTTAAGGAAGCAAGAGCCACATAAGGGGTTACTGAACTTGCAGTTGAATTATCTGAGGCTCTCATTGGGAGCACTGAGATGTTGGTAAACCAAATGAGAATTCACAGCCCAAGAATTTCCAAAGCCTTGGTGCAAAACCCTGAGAGTTTGACTAAATGCTTATTTAATCTCAGTCATTTCCAAAGGCTTTATTTTTAAAGAGTCAGGCTCCCAACTGAATACCGACTTGAAAATAAGTGGGAGACAGAAACAACAAAAAAGAGATATTCATAGATATTGTACCAAATTCTAAAGAGCATGGTAGTCTCTCTAAGCATAGGAAACAGTAACCTAATAATTAAAAGACCCAAAGCCTTGGATTCATCTGCTCTTTAATCCCCTTGGTGAAAAATTATGGATGAACTTGAGTGACCTTGAAAAGATAAATCAATAGAACATTCAGCTTCATCCAGCTTTATGAAGAGTGGCAAATGATGTTAGAAAGAGAAAGAAAAGTACCGTACGGTATCATTTATAAATGAATGTAAAATATGACACATATGAACTTATCTATGAAACAGAAGCAGATTTACAGACATAGAGAACAGACCTGTGGTTACTGAGGGAGGAGGAGGGAGGGATTGATTGGGGGTTTGGGATTAGCAGATGCTAACTATTATGTACATTGATAGAATGAGTAAACAACAAAGTCCAAATGTATAGCACAGGAAACTATATTCAGTAACCTGTGATAAACCATAATGGAAAAGAATGAAAATGAATATATATATATGTTAAATGGATTACTTTGCTCTACGTAAGACATTAACACACCATTGTGTATCAACTATACTTCAATACGAAAATATTTCCTTTAAAAAAAGAGTGGCAAATAATGAAAAAGACCGTTCTTCAGTGTGCTCTATCTATATATATTCTCCTCTGGAAGCCGTGGCATAAATTGGAGAAAAGGAATTCTCACAGTGATGCTTTATTTAGTAGGTAACAAAAAGAAATGCCCATTTTATAGATGGAATCCATGGTGGTTCAGTGGTAGAGTCTGCCTGCAATGCAGGAGACTGCTTGCAATGCAGGAGACGCAGGTTCAATCCCTGGGTAAGGAAGATTTTCTGGAGAAGGAAATGGCAACCCACTCCAGGATTCTTGCCTTAGAAATCCCATGGACAGAGGAGCCCGGTGGGCTACGGACCACAGGGTTGCAAAAGTCAGACACAACTGAGAGACTCAATCACCACCATAGACTGAATACATGAATGACAGATTCAGATATTTCACCTTGCTAATTGGCAGTGGTTGGATAGCATCACCGACTCAATGTACGTGAACTTGAGCAAACTCTTGGAGATAGTGAGGGATGGGGAGGCTTGGTGTGCTGCAGTCCATAGGGTCACAAAGAGAGGGACACAACTTAACAACTGAACAACAGCAACTGGCAGTACAGATAACACCTATGCTTTCTAAATGTAAGATGCTATCTGGTTTCTTTACAGTGTTTGGTGATGTAGATTATCCTCTACTCGAAATGGTCTCTTTCCTTCGCTTTCATAGTACCACATGATTCCAATCTATTTCCAGCCCTCCTAGATGTCTGTTTCTTCTACTGTTCAGTTCAGTTCAGTCACTCAGTCGTGTCTGACTCTTTGCGGCCCCATGAACCGCAGCACGCCAGGCCTCCCTGTCCATCACCAACTCCCGGAGTCTGCCCAGACCCATGTCCATCGAGTCAGTGATGCCATTCAGCCATCTCATCCTCTGTCATCCCCTTCTCCTCCTGCCCCCAATCCCTCCCAGCATCAGGGTCTTTTCCAATGAGCCAACTCTTTGCATGAGGTGGCCAAAGTATTGGAGTTTCAGCTTCAACATCAGTCCTTCCAATGAACACCTAGGACTGATCTCCTTTAGGATGGACTGGTTGGATCTGCTTGCACTCCAAGGGAATCTCAAGAGTCTTCTCCAACACCGCGGTTCAAAAGCATCAATTCTTCGGCACTCAGCTTTCTTCACAGTCCAACTCTCACATCCATACATGACCACTGGAAAAACCATAGCCTTGACTAGACGGGCCTTTGTTGGCAAAGTAATGTCTCTGCTTTAAATATGCCGTCTAGGATGGTCATAACTTTCCTTCCAAGGAGTAAGCGTCTTTTAATTTCATGGCTGCAATCACCATCTGCAGTGATTTTGGAGCCCAGAAAAATAAAGTCTGACACTGTTTCCACTGTTTCCCCATCTTTAGTTAGCTATTGCTGTGTAGCACACTACCCCAAAACACAGAGGCTTAAAACAACAATTTATTCACAATACTTGTGGTCAGCTGGTCTTAGCTGGGTGATTCTTCTTTTCCATGTGATATTGGCTGGGGTGGCTTATGTAACTGTATTGACTAGGAGCTCAGCTGGGACTGCTTTAACATGGTAGCTCTGACAGTAAAGAATCTGCCTGCAATGCAGGAGACCTGGGTTCAGTCCCTGGGTTGGGAAGATCCCCTGGAGAACAGCAGGGCAATCCACTCCCTCATTCTTGCATGGAGAATCCCATGGACAGAGGAGCCTGGCAGGGTATAGTCCATGGGGCCACAAAGAGTCGGACACGACTGCTCCACTACACTTTCAACTGGGACTGAAATATTCAAGTTGACTTCACTTACATCTTTGGAGCCTCATCTGTGGTGACTGGAACTGGTTAAGATTTGCTGGGCCTTTCTTTCCATCAAAGTATCAGGAATGGTGGTGTAGCCTCTAAAATGGCAAAAATAGAAACTGCCAGACTTCCCAAGGTCTAGGTCTGAAAATGCTCCAGCATCATTTCTCCTCCATTTTGTTGGTAAAAGCAAGTTATCAGTTTCAAGGGGCAGCCAAGATGCCCGGTAAGGGACTAGAGACTCTATCACTTAATGAGAAGAATGACGAATAATTTGCAGTCCTTGTTAATATAGCACATCATCTATTCTTTTTCTTCCCAGCCAATTAGTGTTTCTATTGCTGAAGGTTTGGACCTGAACGCTCTACTTCTGTCTTTTAAATTTTCTTTTTTTTAGAGAACTTCATCTGGAAGTCCTTCAACTATCCCCTGACACTTTCTATGTTTTGATCCTACTGATTGCTTTTGTTCATTTGACAGAATGAGCTGTGCTATCTGACCTGACCTCTGCTCAAAAGATTCCCTACCATGTCACTTTTCTTTCCTCATCTGATTTACTCCTAATCTCTCCGTAGGTCTTAAATTAAGCATCACTTCTAGAATGTGTTCTCTAATCATCCAAGTCAGAGTTAAGCCGTGTCCTATGCACTCCAGTAACCTCCCATCTTCTCTCTTATTCCTGAATTCGATTCTCAGTAGTAAAAGTTTCTAATCTGTAGATCAGCATTCCCTAGCAGATATCCTTTGTATTCAGGTTCTCCTAATCTTCTTTTCTATTTTCTGGCTATTTCTTACCAGTCATTATCCAAATGATTAATTCTTGGTTATCTTTAATCAATGGTTACTCTTTAAAAGCGGTTCTTCCTATATCACACAGGGTAGACAATCAACATATATTTGCTGAATGGAGGAGGTAATGAATCAATCAATCTACAAACCCTTACTCAAAATCTTCAGTTTTTCTTGTTTACTGAAAGGTACATCCATAGCCTGATCAAGGAAACCCTTCACAACCTGACCTTTCTATATATCTAAGAATATTTCCTGCTATTTATCAAATATACCCTTGGCCTTAATTTTTTTACCAAACACATTTATGTTTATTACTGCTTCTGCCTCTTATCCTGTGTATACAATGAATTCTATCAGATACAAAGCCGTGCTATATACCAATATGAAATGACAGTGACTTAAGTCAAAAACTGTTTCTTTCTTATGTAATAGCAAAATATAATGATTGCAACCTCTCTCTCCCCCTCCCCCCATTCTCCACATGCAGCTTTCATCTCATGACCTTAGATGGGTTCCTGGCTCCCACCACTAGTCCACATTCCACCCAGAGGGAAAGGAGCCAGGGAAAGTGAATACATTGTATACATTCTCTTTTAGGAAGTTGCACCCATCTTTTAGCTGATGTTCCACTGATTGAAGGACCAGCACATGGCCACATCTTGCCTACAAAGAGAGAGGAAGGAAAGTAGGTATTAACTGGCATCCATGCCCCCAACTACAATTTGAGGATTCTGTTTCTAAAGAAGGAGAGAATGGACATTGCGAATAAAAAGTTGTCTCTCCATTGTTGCCCTATAAATAAATTCTTCAGGGTCGTTTTTCTAGATTCCATATATATATGTGTGTGTGAGAATACAGTATTTATCTTTCTCTTTCTGACTCACTTCACTCTGTATAATAGGTTCTAGGTTCATCCATCTCATTAGAACTCACTCAAATGCATTCCTTTTTATGGCTGAGTAATATTCCATTGTGTATATATACCACAACTTCTCTATCCATTCATCTGTCAATGGACATCTAGGTTGCTTCCATGTTCTAGCTATTGTAAATAGTGCTGCAATGAACAATGGGATACCTGTGGCTGAATCATGATGAGGTTTGACAGAAAACAGCTATATTCTATAAAGCAATTATCCTTCAATAAAAAATAAATTAATTAGCAAAAAAAAAAGTTGTCTCTGCCCCATTCTTATTTCCATATTTCAAAACCTGACCTATGTTCTGGAATTGGATAGAGCAATGTTCAAATCCCAGCTTTACCTCTTGTTGATCATGTGGTCTTAGGGAAATTATTTAACCTTTCTAGTCTCACTGGCAAATGTAGAAAATAGTACATCTCTTTAAAGGTTAGTGAGAGGAATGTGAATATAAAACACCTACCACTGTGTTTTACATGTAGCAGGTGCTCAATAAATGATAGTTCCCATGGTGATTATGTTGTTCTACTTCCTTCATTAAAACTATCTGACTGCCTCAACCCTTGTCTTTACATCCTGTTTCACACATATAACAGTTAGCTCCATGCCATCAGATTTGTCCTTCTTTCCTATGTTGTTTTTGTTTCTGAAAATAGAAACCATGTTATATTTTTGTTCTAGAGTTTTTCCCTATATTGCCCACCCCTCATTGAAATAATTGGTCCAGTGAGTTCACAGTCAAGGTCAATATAGAGCTACTTTAAGCTGGGATCAAAAGATAATATCATCCACATTTATAGGTTTTCCATAGTATGCTGAGACACATGTTGACCTCTTGATATAAATGGGAATATAAGTATGAATAGTGTTGTACAGCAGGGTTTTATAAATATTAACACTTTGAAGGAGAAAGTGTTAATATCTTTTATTAGGAGATTAAAAAATGTTAACAACAATGATCTTTGATTTGCTTAATCTGAGTTTAGTTAGTATGTATAACAGTGGGGATTCAATTAATATCTCTGGGCCTCTGTTTTGTAATCTACAAAATCAGGCATAGTGCTTCATAATATATTGGGTTATTGGGAGGATTAAATGAGATAATAATGCACATAAATCACTTTGTATAGCGCCTTGAACACAGTTAAGGTCTTAATAATACTGAGCGATCATTGCTGCTGGTAGCAGTCTCCACGCATTGCTCTCACAAGAGATACTGCTCCAGTAGAATGATTCAGGTGTGAGAGTCCAAAATACTGGCAAGTTGCTCTGGATCAAATAAAATTGAACATAGGAAGACATCATTTTACCAATTGAATTGGTATTTCACCTATAAACATCATTAACTTTGCTTCAGAAACATTTAAGTCATGTGATTTCAGTCTTGCTTTATCTTCTAGGTAAAAGCTCTAAAATTATTAAATTGTGTAGCATTGAAATATGTTTGTTTTCTGGGTATCATGATCATATTTCTTAACTGAAATTTTTAAAGACCATGTTTGTTTGTTCCTGCTTTGTTTTTCCTGGGCTGGTCTTAGAAAAAGCTTTACAGTTTCAAAGGGCTTTAGTGATGTTATTTAGTCTTGTGGTTTTGCAAATTAGTAGTTTTTATGGAAATAAGCAAAGTGCTTTGAAACATCTTGGTCATTGTGGATTTGTTTACAAGCAACACAAAGTTTTGTGGTTTGAATTTTATTTATGGCTCATTAAGCCATACTTTCAGGTTCAAGAAAGTTCTGAAAATTAGTGAGGAAAAAATAGAAAATGATTTTTAAAGCACTTATTTCAGGTCATCTGCTTTCTATTCTGCAATCCATTAGTGTGTAAATGGATTTAGATTTTATAAAGATATGAAAAAGTAGGGCATTAGAGATTATGTTCCTCTAAGTCCCTTATTTTACAAATTCAAAGTTAATGCAGGGAGAGATGGGATGAGCCCCCAAGATCACTGCCTTCCTGTATTAGGGAGGAACGAAAAGTAAAATGGACTCATTGGCTTTTATTTTAGAGCTTCTGAAAGTTACATGAAGGGTAGGACTTCGATAAGTTCATTCAGGGTAAACCACTTTAAGAAAATCTTATTGAAATAAATTTTAGAGGATAATCATTCACACACATAAAACAAACTAACAAAACTTTTGTCAGTAAGTCTTTGGCCTTTAGCATTTGTATTTTTGACTCTGTAGGCCCATAACATGATCGAAGACAAGAATTGGGGTCTTTTCAATAGAGCTGTATTTTTCTCTGCTTATCTTTGAATACACAATAAATCTTCAAAGGATATTATTTGTGGAATTTCAAACCCCAAAGAGAATCCATCTTTAATATTAAGAATGAAAATGAAGGGAGAGTAAAGAGATCTTTTAAAAAGATTCTTCTTAGCTTTAAAATAACTTTGAAATTATTTTATTCTATATTTAGGTATTCATCAGAAGCCAAATGGTATTTCTAACATTTGTAGTTATGAAGGAAATAATATACCATAGAGTTACTGTGACAGTGCCAAGATCAGGATTTTTTTTTCTCACTTAGATGTAAGCCTTTACTGTGCTTATAATAGTAATAACTTTTGTTTTTCACAAAATTAAAAAATAATGACTGTTTAATAGAGGTAGATCTTTATAAGGCTAGATCTGTAAAGCATCATTTACAGAATATCAGCTTACTGAATTTGCTGCCGGGCTTCCCTAGTGACTCAGACAGTAAAGAATCCACCTACAATGCTGGAGACCTGGGTTCTATCCCTGAGTTGGGAAGATTCCCTGGAGGAGGGCATGGCAACCCACTCCAGTGTTCTTGCCTGGAGAATCCCCATGGGCAGAGGAGCTTTGCAGGCTACAGTCCATGGGGTCGCAAAGAGTCAGACATGACTGAGCGGCTATGCACAGCACACAGCAAAGTTGCTGATGGACTTAAAACCTGTGTTTTGTTGTTGATGTTTTTGCCACTATACCTAATTTTTAAAAACATCTTTTAACTAAAGCGAAAACCGTAATCAACCAGCATGTGATCTACAATGGTTTTAAATGAAAAGGTAAGTGACCTAAAAAGGTGAATAGGCAACGTTTACGAAACTTGAAGTAAATCTCTCAAATATACCATCACAAGGACATATGTAATCTGCTGTCATTTCTTTGCCCAAATCTTTAAAAGTAAGAGTAAATTCACCAAAAAATTATTTTTAACTACTGTAGCATATAGACTATCAAAATATATTAGGGAACATTGAGTACACTTAATTTAGAAAGGCAAGTTATAAAACTGTATTTTAGGCAAAATTTTAATTGGAGTTTAATACGGCTTTTGTCACATAAGGTTTTATCAAATATAACATTAGCTAGAGTAAAAACCAGTAGGGGAAATGTCAGCTTTTCTGGAACATCTTGATTTTTTTGTACATAGTTTGCCATCGCTATAGAAATAATGTGAAAAAATAATTTCTCTTCATTCAAAAGTATTATCTTTATTGTTGCTCATGTAAAAAATATAATCCCCTTTTGAAATAACAATTTTGAGAACTGATATGCCTAGAAAAATGTGTATTTTTCTGAGACTTAACATTTAACTCTCAATGGATGCATTTCTAAACTTTATTTTAGTCAAAAATGTATTCAAAGTGAAACAGAAGAAATAATAAGTTAATGGAACTTTTGTTTACTGTCATAACTCACATAGATTCAAAAAGCATTTTGGATTCTCAGTAGAGCGTGGAAAAGGACCCATAGGCTAAATTAGGAACCAGGGCACTGATATCCCAAAGTTTTATCAAGGGGTAGGGGTGAAAAGCGGAGAAGGCAATGGCACCCCACTCCAGTACTCTTGCCTGGAAAATCCCATGGACGGAGGAGCCTGGTAGGCTGCAGTCCATGGGGTCTCGAAGAGTCGGACACGACTGAGCGATTTCACTTTCACTTTTCCCTTTCATGCATTGGAGAAGGAAATGGCAACCCACTCCAGTGTTCTTGCCTGGAGAATCCCAGGGACGGGGGAGCCTGGTGGGCTGCCATCTATGGGGTCGCACAGAGTCGGACATGACTGAAGCGATTAGTAGCAGCAGCAGCAGGGGTGAAAAGAAAGAGGAGTTCAAAAGAAAGTATCTCCAAGAAAGCATGGCATTGGTAGTCACAGAGGCTATGCTTTGTTTGTTTCTCCAATGTAAAAAAAAATATTTATTGGTAAAAAGACCCTTAAAGCTTTTTGATTACATACATTGTCCAAAATAATTGACTCATATATGGTTGTCTAACTGCTCATTACAGCAGTCTTTTTTGAGATGATCATAAATGTTAAAAGTTACAGTGACTCTGTTCGCCTGAAAATACCACAATATTGTTAATTGGCTACAACTCATTACATAATGCTTTTAGTGTTAAAAAAATAAAATTAAAAAAAATAGTGACTGCAGTAGTAAAAAGTATTCTGAAAAATGACCCCCAAAAAACCAAAACACAAGTACCGCGATTCAATAGGTTATCCTTTCTCAGAATCAAGATTCTATATCTGCCTTTATCATCATCATAATTCCTTGAAATTTTAGCCTGCGTCATGGATTGTGCCTAGCATTTATATGAATTTAATATTCATAGCTTTATGAGATAAACACTATGTTTGTCTTCATCTTATAGATGACAGAAAACAAACCAAAAAGAAAAGGAAGCATCATTAGGAAAAGGACAAGCAAAGGTCACACAGTTCTGCAAGGTCCCCGTAGTACAGTGAGTCCTAGCAGGACTCAGGCTGGATGGAGATTCTTAAGTGTCTGGGAGCAGGAGTGGCATGGAGGTAGCCGACACTAAAGCCCTGATTCCTCAGCCTTGCTCTAGAGGAGTGGGGCCGCTAGAGATTGTGAATGGGGAGGAATTCATCAGGTATAGCCTTGCATTCCCTATGGTAAAGTGACTGACTGAGGGTCTCTGGTGTAGCATCCTGTAGGGAAAGAGACCACAGATAATCATGTTTATAGTAGCCAAAGCCATCAGCATTGTAAGAATATGAAGAGTTCCCATGAAGATACCGAAGATAGTCATAACATTTCCTTTCTAAGTGCATTGACAGAGTAATGAATGCTGGGTTTCACAATCATAAAAATAAGTTAGTTTGTGAATATGTTTTTTTTTTCCCCCTAGGAGTTGTTAGATTGAAAAAAGCTTTCAGAGCTTCTGACTTCTTTATGTTCCTTTGTTTTTACTGAAGCAGTTATCCTTGATCAAAGATTAATTAGTTACAATAAAAATCTGTGGGTTTTGATAATTACAAATAACTTGCAGTATACAAGGCTGTCTTTTTCTTGGACTCGCATTCAGATATGCTTTTTATTTCACATAAAAGTTTTCTGGCCAGGCAGTTTGAGCACAGATGCTATTTGGCAGACATCAACACATTGTATCAAACCTCTTTCAAGTCCTTTGTTAGAGCTTTGGCGTTCTCCTGTTGCACTGAATTTGAACCTGTTAACACCTGTGATAATTTCTCATCCATTTCATATTATGCCCACTAAAATCTGGCCTGTCAACTACCAGCCTGAGTTATGATTTTTAAAGGAGTTGAGGCTTTTCAGAATTTTTGCAGAATAAAAATTATAGATTCATGATTAGGACCTGTGATTCTTTGAACTAAACTCCATAGCAGTGACTTGTAGGAAACACTGTGATATAGTCATCTCTCTACAGGAAGTTCCCTTTTACTGGCTCCCTGAGAATTCTTAGGCTACTTACTAACCCAACATGCCATAAGCCAAAAGTCTTCCTTTTATCCCTCCGTGAAAAAGCAAAGACTCCGTGAAAAAGCAACCAGAGCAAAAGAGAAAAGATTTCAGTTTTTAATGCCTAATTCACATCCATTCCTGTATCCAGCAAATACTGTTTATTACATCTCTGCAGTATATTATTTTTTCTGAGAAATGTTTTACTTAGTGAAACAATATTCTGTTTTCAATTTTCGGGAAAGTGTGATTAAAATAATGTGCATATATGTTGAAGGGCAAAGGAAGGTATTGTGCAATGTAGATGAAATAGTCATCGGTTTGTTTTACATTCTATGCATTTTTAATAAGCAAATTCCCATTTACAGGAATTAAATGTTCCAGATACTGATTTCAGAAGGATAATATATAATATGAAAATAAAATTTGGTAGCATTATGTGATGATGGGTAATTCAATGTAGCGAGAACCCTTGGAAGGTGAAAAATGATGCTATTCCCGTCAAAATATTTCAGACAATCAGATTAATTCCCTGAAGTACATTATAATAAAATTTAAACAGTGTTACAGGATTTATAGTCTTTTAAATCTGATCTTTAAAAGTGATTTTCATGTCAGAAACAGGGATCCTAGCCCCTTTTTACTCAGTCATGTGTATATTCTGTGACATCTGAAAAATCTACAAAAGCAGCATTATAAAACAGACGTGTCACACAGGTTGCTCTTGCTTCTCTCCTGTGGTTGTGAAATACTCGTGTAACTTACAGAAGTGGATCTGGCTTAGATCCCAGTCACTCATAGGTTTTGTCACAAAGTAAAATGCTATACTTGCTCCTTTTTATTTTTAGAGAGCAAAGATTCACCTGGTAGATTTGTACTAATTCTTTCAGAGAAGCATTAGAAGATAAAGCTTTATTGGGGGCCCCCTACCATCCAAGTACTGTTCTAAGTGCTTTCACATGCCCCTTTATTGCAAACTCACAGGACCCAGTGAGGAAATGTCACTTTCGTCCGTCCTTTGCAGCAGGGGAAAATGAAGCTCAGTAAGGCTTTAGTTGCTCGTGAGAGATTATACAGTATTGTAATGGAGAGAGCCAAGTTTCAGACTCAGAAATCAAAGGGCCTGCTCTAACTTTTGGACCATTCTGCTTAAAATAAGATTCCCAGAAAGGATGCAAATGGCCAGAGTGAGGGGACTGACTTCTGTGAATCATTCAGAACTTGATTTCTGAAACCCTGACATGTCCCAAAGTGACCCAGGAGGAGCCTGGTCCTGGATTATTTCTGTCTTATAATATTTTCTCTTTGAGAGTTGGTCCTGAAGGTTGAGATTATGTTAAGGTAAAAAGAGAACTGTTTGAATGATGCACAGAGGAGCTTTTGCTGTTAGGATAGGTAACATCTGTTTCCTGGCTACAATTAATTTTGCAGTGATGCAAAATGAAGCTACAGAGACCATGATGCATTTTCATAAGAAAACAGAAACTCCTGGTCACTTTTTCTCTAAGTGACTTCTGTATGGGAAGCTGAATTCAGTCTGGAGCAGTTAGAAATGGTTGTCAGAGCAGATCCTTTCAGAGGAAGAGATATTTGGAAATCAAGGACTAAAGATAAATACAATTGAAATTAGAGCAAAGCAAATGAAAACTCCAACTGAACCCAGAAGGTGCCATCTGACCCCTCAAAAGCACCCACATTTTTTTCTTACTTCTGTTAAGAAAATCATAAATTATGGAAATATGAAGTTTATTTCTACACTGCCAGCTATGACAGCATGTCAAAATATTCAAGATATAATGATACGGTTTTTATTTTTAACAATTTTTTGTCATAAAAATAACTCTTGCTTAATAATGATCTAATGATATGATGGTATATGAAGGATGCAGTGAAAAGGAGAAATTAGTACCTATCCCCAGAGATAACCTTGCCTTCCTTATCCCTTCTAAGCACATATAAACACAAATATTTACTTACATAAATAGTATGTTCTATCTTATTCTTTAATCTACTTTAAAAAATAGCAATATATTTTCACATTAAAGAGTTGGCCCCTAAAATTTTTTACTGGTTTATACTAAACCAGAATTATTTTAGACAGATGCCATAGAACTCTAAGTAGAATAATTTCAGAGAGATGGGGACTAAATTAGTTGGTTGGTTTTTAACTAAACATCAGTGGCTTTAAGAAAAAGTGAAAAGCTAACAACACTGATGCATTAAGACTTCTTCTATTACATCACATTTAGACCATCAAAAAATTATTAAAGATCACAGTAAGCTATTAATAGTTTTCCAGAGAACTAAATTTGTTGATGTATTTACCATTAAAAAAATGATTGAATAAAACTTCCCCAAAGATGGAAGTGAAAAAGAGGAGTCAAAGCATTCCAGGTATAGAAAGGGTTTCCTTTTTTTTTTTAATGTTGATGTTGTTTTCTCTACCAAAAATGTGTGTGTATGTGCATGTTTGAGAGACAGAGAGACACAGACAGACAGAAACATAGAGAAGGGAGACAGAAAGATTGAGTCTGATGTAGGTGTGATAAATTAAATTTCTGGCCCTAATTCTTCACTCTCTTGTAGTAATATTCTACATCAAAATCTTCTCCAGGCCCTCATCGTGGGAAGAGTGTACCACCCTTTGATTCTTGGCTTGGCTATTGACTTGCTTTGGCCAATGGGATGTCAGTCTGTATGATTTGAGGAAAACCTTGAAATGTGCTTGTAAGACTGTGTTTTCTCTCTTGAGCTTCCCCCATATCTATGAGTACATGTCTGAAATACATAGAGCAGACCTGAACCTATTCTGTAGCCTGGAGGCACACTCAGCTGTACTCAGCCTAGATCAGCTGAACCTAGCCAACCTGTACTTGTTTATGTTGTAAGCCACTGAGTTTGGGAGGTTGATTGTTACACAGCATTGCTGTTGCAATTGCTGACTTATTGGTAATTATAACTGACCCAAAATAAGAACTTGTCTCAGCTTTAAGCCCTGAAGAACTCTTCTTTTGGACTCTGCTGAGCTATTTATCATGTTTGAAAAATTGGGAGAAAGGTGATATAGGCATGAAGCAGACTTTGCCAATATCAAAGCAAGATTTGGGGAGCCTTAGGAGAAGAATTTAGATGCTCTTTCTAATAAAAGCATCCATGAGATCCATGTATACAAGATAATTGACATAGCTATGTCTTTGTTTTTTTACAAAATAAAACTGTTCGGAAATAAAGCCAGAGTCCTGTTGAACTCCTCATGCCTTTAAATCCAGCAGCACAACTAGAATTATAGCCTAATATAAAAGCCTTATAGTCCCCCATATCTCATGGGGCTCTGATTGCTTCAGACTACCTTCCTTGGCTATGAGGAAGCTTTTAGAAACTGAAGACCTGAAAGCCACACTAAGATTCCATCATTTAGAGTTATACTTTTCCAATATGGTAGCTACCAACCACATGTGGCTGTTTACCTTTAAATTAAATGAAATTAAAAATTCAATTCCTTAGTTATAGTAACCACATTTCAAATACTTAATAGCCACATGTGGCTAATCGCCACCATACTGGACAGCTCAGATATACAGCACATTCTCATTGAAGACTATTTCTATTGGACAGCATTGACTTCAGGCAAGAGGACCCATTCATTAGTCATCTTCTATAGGCTGAAGGCTGAAGCCATTTGGTATTGGGCCCCAAATTTTGTAGGCCCTTGTTTCGAAGAGAGAAAGCCCAAAAGAAGGGGCAATTATAAATCATGGGATCTCCAAATCTCTACTTTAACTGATAGAAAATTTAACATATACCATTTTACCTATTTTATCTGTTGTTCAACCAAGCTTATTCTCACAGATAAGAAAGATAGAAATTAAGATATTGTGGCAAAGAAGGCAGATGAGACCTTAGTTACTACAGTTGCCAATCAACTAAGGCTATGTGGGATTATGTACCTTCATTAATAAAAATTGGCAAAGGCTATCTCAATTTTAATTCTGTTATTCTGAACCTAATATATTTACTTTGGAGTTCAATTAGGTCTTGACTTGCTAGATTTCGTTTGCATAAGGGACTGAAGAGCTTCTTAAAGAAATACTGTCCATGTGGGTATTCCTTAACAGTGTAGCAACAAAAGCAGAGGGACCAAAGCTGCCATTCTTCTTTAGTATAGCCTATCCTGTGCATTTGGTTCTTGGGCTTTCCCGGTGGTTCAGATGGTAAAGAATCCACCTGCAATGCGGGAGACCTGGGTTCAATCCCTGGGTTGGGAAGATCCCCTGGAGGAGGGCATGACAACCCATTTCAGTATTCTTGCCTGGAGAATCCCTATGAACAGAGGAGCCTGGCAGGCTACAGTCCATGGGGTCACAAAGAGTCAGACATGATTGAGTGATTAAGCACAGTACACATTCTGGGCATTTGGTTCCTAAGAGGGATAGTGCAGTGGGAAAAAAGGAGAACAGCCCTTCCATTATCCAGAAGACACAGCTGTACTCAGAAATAGGAGTTGGAAGCAAAACAAATAAAACTGAATATATTCAGTGGTAAATACATAGCTTATTTTTAAATACTCATGAGATATACACTCTTTCCCTGATGGCTCAGCGGTAAGGAATCCCACTGCAATGCAGGAGACACAGGAGATGTGGGTTCAGTGTTTGGGTCAGGAAGATTCCCTGGAGGATGAAATGACAACCCACTCCAATATTCTTGCCTGAGAAATCCCATGAACAGAGGAGCCTGGCAGGCTACAGTCCATAGGGTCGTAAAGAGTCAAACTCGACTGAACACACACGCACACAGATATATACTGTGGGCTTCCAGAAATAATTTTGGAAGGTAGTGCACAAGGTTGAGATTGCACACATGAGGTTTGCAGCTTGCAGTTTTCTACGATGGCCTCACTAGTATCTCCTGCCTTCATTCTCCACTAGAAATATGCCACTTCCTATCAAGAGGTGAATCTGGGTCCGCTCCCCTTGAGCTTGAACAGGCCAGTAGCATATGACATAAGTGAAACTGTGTTACTTCCCAAGCTCAGTCATAAAGGTATTGTGCTCTTCTGCCTTGCTCTTCTCCCGTTTTCTTGGTTTGCTTGATCTCACAATCATCTTGCATCGTGCTGTGAAGAAGCCCAGACAGCCTGTGGGGAGACACATGTGGGAAGGGAATGAGTTCCTGAGCCTGCAGCCTCACCTGCGCTCCCAGCCAACTTCCCAGTTAACAGCCACTGCTTTTTCACCCATGAGAGTGAGCCATCTTGAGAGAAAACTCCCGCCCAGCCCCGCACCCCTGGCCAAAAGAAACACAAAAACTGCCCCTTCTGCATCCTGGCCAAATTGTAGGTTCAGAAGCAAACCAAATTATTATTGTTATTTGAAGTGAAGTGAAGTCACTCAGTTGTGTCCGACTCTTCACGACCCTGTGGACTGTAGCTTACCAGGCTCCTCCGTCCATGGGATTCTCCAGGCAAGAATACTGGAGTGGGTTACCATTTCCTTCTCCAGGGGATCTTCCCAACCCAGGGATCAAACCCAGGTCTCCCACATTGGAGGCAGATGCTTTAACCGCTGAGCCACCAGGCAAGCCCATTTGTTATTTAGATCACTACATTTTCAGGTGGTTTATTATGTGATAATAGATAACTGATACAGATATACTTTTGCTGCCATAAAAAAACTGAGTGGCTTACAACAGCACAAATCTGTTATCTTACACTGTTCTCTAGGTTAGAAATTCAACATGAGTCTCACGGGCTAAAATCAGGATGGCGGCAGGATTGGGTTCCTTTCTGGAATCTCTAGGGGAGAACCCATTCTCTTGCTGTTTCCAGCTTCTAGAGGCTACCTGCATCCCTTGGCTCATGTTTCCCTTTCTCCACCTGGGAAACCAGAAATGGTGTGGAGTCCTTCTCTCCTAACCTCACCTGATCCTTGCTTCTGCCTCTCTCTCTCCCACTTTTAAAGACCCTTATGATTACATTGGGCTCACCCAGATAATCCAAAATAATCTCCCTATTTTCAAGCCGGATCAGCTGATTAGCAGCCTTAATTCCACTGCAACCTGGAATCTCCTTCATCCTCTAACCCAGCATTTCACAGCTTCCAGAGTTTAGAGTGTGAGCGTCTTTGGGAAGCTGTTACTCTGCCACCACAAGAAGTATGGACATGAATCAATGAAATCTGAATTATAGATTTAAAATAGTAGTTACTTTGGTTAACATGACTTCTAGATGTCAGCTGAGCATCCCATCTATTGAAACTTAAATGCACTTGGTTCAAACATCACATTTAGTGAAGTCTTCACATTCTTCCCAGTCATGCCAGGAACTCTGGTGGAGAGAGGATGGCTTACATTGTTCTTAGTCACCTTTATTTTTATACTCCCATATCTCCTAAAGTTGTTAAGTGTATGAATTTTCTCACCATCCCAAACACGGTGTCCTTGCTCTGTACTGTATCTTAGATATAATATCCCTCCTTTCCTGGATTGCCACAAAAGAGCAAATCAAATCAAACCAAATATGACAAATAATAAAGCACATAGAAAAAATTTTAAATATAAAAAAAATTTTTTTTTAATATAAAAGTGTGAGGAGATGGAAAGGGTGCCCATCACAAGAGAAATTTAAAGTGAGACTCAGACGTTTTGGTCAAATGGGAGTTCTGCCAATTCAGGTCAGCCTCCCGCCATGGCACAGCTCCCTCTCCTGGAGGAAAACAAAACAACATGGGGTCATCTTGATTCAAGCAGAACAGGGCGACTCTCTGCAGCCACTGACCCAAGCTAGGTTCAAGACTCCCATTATATAAACAGTGCTGCGATGAACATTGGGGTGCACGTGTCTCTTTCAGATCTGGTTTCCTCAGTGTGTATGCCCAGAAGTGGGATTGCTGGGTCATATGGCAGTTCTATTTCCAGTTTTTTAAGAAATCTCCACACTGTTTTCCATAGCGGCTGTACTAGTTTGCATTCCCACCAACAGTGTAAGAGGGTTCCCTTTTCTCCACACCCTCTCCAGCATTTATTGCTTGTAGACTTTTGGATAGCAGCCATCCTGACTGGCGTGTAATGGTACCTCATTGTGGTTTTGATTTGCATTTCTCTAATAATGAGTGATGTTGAGCATCTTTTCATGTGTTTGTTAGCCATCTGTATGTCTTCTTTGGAGAAATGTCTGTTTAGTTCTTTGGCCCATTTTTTGATTGGGTCATTTATTTTTCTGGAATTGAGCTGCAGGAGTTGCTTGTATATTTTTGAGAGTAATCCTTTGTCTGTTTCTTCATTTGCTATTATTTTCTCCCAATCTGAGGGCTGTCTTTTCACCTTACTTATAGTTTCCTTTGTAGTGCAAAAGCTTTTAAGTTTCATTAGGTCCCATTTGTTTAGTTTTGCTTTTATTTCCAATATTCTGGGAGGTGGGTCATAGAGGATCTTGCTGTGATTTATGTCGGAGAGTGTTTTGCCTATGTTCTCCTCTAGGAGTTTTATAGTTTCTGGTCTTACATTTAGAAGCAACCTAGATGCCCATCAGCAGATGAATGGATAAGGAAGCTGTGGTACATATACACCATGGAATATTACTCAGCCATTAAAAAGAATTCATTTGAACCAGTCCTAATGAGATGGATGAAGCTGGAGCCCATTATACAGAGTGAAGTAAGCCAGAAAGATAAAGAACATTACAGCATACTAACACATATATATGGAATTTAGAAAGGTGATAACGATAACCCTATATGCAAAACAGAAAAAGAGACACAGAAATACAGAACAGACTTTTGAACTCTGTGGGAGAATGTGAGGGTGGGATATTTCAAAAGAACAGCATGTATACTATCTATGGTGAAACAGATCACCAGCCCAGGTGGGATGCACGAGACAAGTGCTCGGGCCTGGTGCACTGGGAAGACCCAAAGGAATCGGGTGGAGAGGGAGGTGGGAGGGGGGATTGGGATTGGGAATACATGTAAATCCATGGCTGATTCATATCAATGTATGACAAAACCCACTGGAAAAAATAATAATAATAATAATAAAAATAAATTAAAAAAAAAAAAAGACTCCCATTATATACACAAAATTCATTGCTGTGCCCACTCTCATGTCTCCTTCCCTCATCAATATCTTTGAGGAAAAGAGAGAAATAGGGATTTATATCCAGAGTAATAGAAACAATATCACTACTTCCCTCTAACCTCTTCAGTTCAATTCAGTTCAGTCGCTCAGTCATGTCTGACTCTTTGCGGCCCCATGAACCGCAGCACGCCAGGCCTCCCTGTCCATCACCAACTGCCAGAGTCCACCCAAACCCATGTCCATTGAGTCGGTGATGCCATCCAACCATCTCATCCTCTGTTGTCCCCTTCTCCCCCGGCCCTCAATCTTTCCCAGCATCAGGGTCTTTTCAAATGACTTAGCTCTTGGCATCAGGTAGCCAAAGTATTGGAGTTTCAGCTTCAACATCAGTCCTTCCAATGAACATCCAGGACTGATCTCCTTTAGGATGGACTGGTTGGATCTCCTTGCAGTCCAAGGGACGCTCAAGAGTCTTCTCCAACACCACAGTTCAAAAGCATCAATTCTTTGGCATTCAGCTTTCTTCACAGTCCAGCTCTCACATCCATACATGACCACTGGAAAAACCATAGCCTTGACCAGACGGACCTTTGTTGGCAAAGTAATGTCTCTGCTTTTTAATATGCTGTCTAAGTTGTCATAACTTTCCTTTCAAGGAGTAAGCGCCTTTTAATGTCATGGCTGCAATCACCATCTGCAGTGATTTTGGAGCCACTGTTTCTACATCTATTTGCCATGAAGTGATGGGACCAGATGCCACGATCTTAGTTTTCTGAGTGTTGAGCTTTAAGCCAACTTTTTCACTCTCCTCTTTCACTTTCATCAAGAGGCTCTTTAGTTCTTCACTTTCTGCCGTAAGGGTGGTGTCCTCTTAGAAAGCAGCAAAGGTTACTGTCTGTTTTGCCTTAAATATATATTCTTCTCCATTCAGTTCAATCAGTTAAGTTCAGTCACTCAGTCATGTCCAACTCTTTGTGAACCCATGGACTGCAGCACGCCAGGCCTCTCTGTCCATCCCCAACTCCCAGAGTTTACTCAAACTCGTGTCCATTGAGTCGGTGATGCCATCCAACCATCTCATCCTCTGTCGTCCCCTTCTCCTCCCACCTTCAATCTTTCCCAGCATCAGGGTCTTTTCCAATGAGTCAACTCTTTGCATGAGGTGGCCAAAGTATTGGAGTTTCAGCTTCAACATCAGTCTTTCCAATGAACACTCAGGACTGATTTCCTTTAGGATGGACTGGTTGGATCTCCTTGCAGTCCAAGGGTCTCTCAAGAGTCTTCTCCAATACCACAGTTCAAAAGCATCAATTCTTCTCCATTCAGTAATATGAACCTTAAGGAAATATTTATGTAACACTGATGTTTAGTAAATTCTGTGAATTCAGGGATCCAGGGACCTCAGGATAAATGTTTTTCTGGGTTTTTTCCTCCTGATCATCTCCTACCCTTCAGTGACCTGGAGGCCAAAATGCAGGAGCAAGGAAGGAGGCAGCTCATCAACACAGCAAAGTGCATGGTAATGTGTGTTTGCGAAACAAAAGGAGACGTTCTTGCCAGTAGCTGGCTTCAGCCCAGAGTGGCGTGGTGCCACCAGCAGGAAGGCTAACAAGCCCAGATGTAACCCAGAGTCTGCAGGAGCTCTTCAGACTTTACAAGGAAAATTAAAAACTCGTAGCCAGATAATACATTCTGAGCTCTGTGCCCTGTGGACTTCTGCTGAATTTTGGATACGGTGAGAAAGTGAGGGAAGGAAGGGTGACCAGGGAAAGAAACCAGCCTTTCACGGAGGCCACAGGTAGAGTAGGAAACTATTCATCTAACTGGTGCCCGAGGGCTCAGAAAGTCCCTGGGCACCAGGGCACCTATTGGAAAATTGTGTTAATATTTATTTAGGAAGATGTATTCAGCTTTGATAGCAAATTTTAGTGAGGCAGAGTTATGAATAATTTGAAAATGTTAGACTGTAGCCTCCATAGTATAAAAAGTGTAGTGATGCTTGCACATGAAGTCGCAGCTGGGAACAGCTAGAGGAGTCCACTTGGGGGTTGGGGATGAGCCTGGGCTGAGGAGGGGCCTGAATGGACCTGAAATCCGAGCTCTGTCACCCACTAGGGTTCAGTTACCTCATTTGTGAAGTGGAACAAATACATCAACTGCTTCTACTTCTGAGAATTAAATACATTTATATGTGAAGATCACTTATCATAATGCAGTATGTGACCCACAGCACATGCTTAGTAATGGCCTAGGTAAGTAAGTAAGTGTAGGTTAAATGTGTTTTCCACCCAGGAGGGGTGATCCTGCAAGAAAAAACGTTTTGCTTATTATAATAAAGGAAACAAGGGCTTTCCAACTAGGGCTTATGTCCCTCTAAAGAAAATAGTTTTGTCCCAGGTATAAATGGTAGACTTAAAATTTAAGCAAAAGGACTTTACTTTCTCTCACTTCAAAAAACTGTAAATACTAAACCAACACACATTTTTTTAAAATTCCAGAATTAAGTGTAGGAATGAAACAATAAAAATCACCTGAAGAATCTTTATGACTATAACTTGCATATGACTTATATATTCAAGATTCCTAGAATAGACCCCATGGGGTTTTAAGACAGAGAATTTTAAAATTGGAAGCGGCCAAAGAGAACATCTAATTTAAAACTTGCTTGCTGGCAGAGGCGCCGTGGCTCTTCAGCAGTGAAACTCCTAGGTGTGCTCCAGAGCAACCCACGGGGCGGCAAAGCCCCTGAGGAAGTTTGTCAGGACCTGGCCTTGCCTGCCTCTTAGAACTATGCAAAACTTTGTCTGTGGGTCCTTCTCCACAGATGGTAGAGCAACCTCCTGGGCATTAATGTCCAAAATAAAATGCATGTACCTAATGCAGTCCAGATATCACTTCATTGGAGTTCCAGCAGGTGCAGCTCTCTGTTGCTCATTAGTTTTGAAAAGTTGGGAATACTTTGCTGACGTTCAGTGTTTATTTAACATGATTATCCTTGACTCCTCTCTTCCCAGTATCCCTCACCCCATCAAATCAACCATCAGTCCCCACTGACTCTGTCTTTATTACACACAGCAAATTCATCCACTCCATACCCTTCTCCTCAGGCATCAGCCACCCACATCAGACACCATATTCTCTCAGCTGCACTAAGACAGTCGCCTCCCAGCCGCCTGGTGTCTCCATGATGGCAGCAGTCTTCTAACTGCAGATGAGATTGTAGGGGTCCTGCTGAATGGAGCCCTCTGTGTTTCCCACAGCTTTTAGAATCACATGCAGATGCCTCGCACTGCCTATGAGACCCCATGTGATGTAGCCCTGTCTCCCTCAAACTCTTCTTCTTGTCTCTTTCCCATCTTCTACTTGGTTCTGGGCTTCAGCCAAGCTTGCCTTTCTTCTCTTCCTTGAGCATCCCCCACTTATGCCCACCTTTACAGCCCTAGCACTATATCGCTTCTGCTTGGAATGCTGTTCCATCCAAGTGTCCCATAACTAACTACTTCTCAGTCACATCTCCATGTACATGTCATCTCCTCAGAGATGCCAGCTATCCAGTCCAAACAGAACCCTAATCACACTCTGTCACATCCCTGTTTTATTTTCATGGTAGCATTTGATATCTTGATATTTTATTTATCTGTTTGGATTATCATTTATACTCCCAGCACTGACTTCAATATCTGACAGTAGCAGATGTTCAGTAAATGTTGTAATGAGAAAATGATTAGGGTTATCGTTACCATCTTTTTAAATTCCATATACATGCATTAGTATATTGTATTGGTGTTTATCTTTCTGGCTTACTTCACTCTGTATAATGGGAATGAGTGAGTGAATGAATGAATGGTAGTACAGGTAGAAAAGGGTGATACTGATAAGTATTCTTAGTTACTGAAGGATTTTGTTGATTTAAGGACTAAAATAAAATTACTATTTTTTTTTTTCTAAGCCTAATCCTGCTGACAGTTGGTAGCAGGTTTAGGCTTAGAAAGTGGTAAGAGATTTCCAAGTGGTAAGAATTTTCATCACAACCAGTTTTAGATAAGTAGCCTAAACATTATTAATAAAAATCATAATTTTTTAAAATATTCAACATGTCCTCAGAAATGTAATGTAAAGCTTATTAGTTGCATCCATACAAACATTTTTGCAGTGTTCACTTTATGTTTTTTGGCTTTCGTCTCTTTCTTCTTTTAAGCCTTTCATAAACATTCCTTTCTGAACATTTATGGCTTTCAGTGGTGGGTCAATTTCCAACTTTTAATCAAAATTTTAGTAATGGGTCAGTGGGAAAACAGAAACAGACCAAAGAAATAGAACCCCAAACCTGGATTCACCTCCTTGAGTTGATCTACTGTTTGTATTTTAAACCTCCAAATATGCTGCAGAATGAAATGATATCTAACAGATGGTTTCAAAGCACAAGCCAACACATGTGATTAAGAAGTGAGATGAAGAAATGAGAATAAAAATAATGTGGAATCCAGTGAGTCCACCTGCCTGCAAATAGCACCTCACGTTCAGAATCCCACAATAACCAGCCCTATCATAGACTGCAGCCAACCAACAGCCTTGGAAGCACGTTCCCTTAGAAACCTAAACTTTAGCTAGAATAATACTTTCTTAGTCTTACATTTTGTGTTTTCTTTCTGCTTTTTTGTAAAAAAAAAAAAAGAAAAGAAAAGAAAAAAACGGAAAAAAGACTTTATTTTTAAGAGCAGTTTTAGGTTCACAGCAAAATGGAGAGGAGTGTACAGAGATTTCGCACATGTTCCCCACCCCCATACATGGGCAGTGTGTTCCATCATCAGCATCTCCCATCAGTGATACATTTGTTGCAACTGATGAGCCTAGATTGATACCTCATAATCAAGTATATAGTTTAAACTATGCTTCACTTCTATTGTTGTACCTTCTATGGGTTTAAACAAGTGTATAAATGCTTGCGACCGTATGATACTATGACAGTATCATTCAGACCTAGTTTCACTGCCCTAAAAACTCTCTGCTCTGCTACTAATCCCACTTCCGGCAACCACTCATTTTATTGTGTCCATAGTTTTGCCTTTTCTAGAATGTCATATAGTTTGAATTATACAGCATGCAGCCTTTTCAGATTGGCTTCTTTCTCTTAATTAATATCCATGCAGTGCTCTTCTGTGACTTTTTACTGCTTGATTGCTAATTTGTTTTTTAATGCTAAATAGTATTTCATTGTCTGGATGTACCATAGTTTATTGATCCATTCACCAACTGACGGATGTCTTGGTTGCTTCCAAGTTTGGGCAATTATGAATAAAGCTGCTGTAAACATCTTTGTGCAAGTTTTTCATGCACAAATTTTTCAACTACTTTTGGGTAAATAACAAGGAGTGTGATTGCTGAACTATATGATAAGAACTTGTTTAGAAATTGCCAAGGTGTCTTCCAAGGTCTCTGTACCAAAGAGTCTTCCAAAGTCTCTGGAAATTTTACATTTCCATTAGCAGTTAGTGAGAGTTACCGTTGTTCCCCATCTTTACCAGCATTAGGTGCTGTTGGTGTTCTGGATTTTGGCCATTCTAATACATGTTAGTGAATCCTGACTGTTGTTTTAACTTATATTTCCCAGATGACATATGATGCAGAGCAGGTTTTCATATGCTTAGTTTCCATCTGTATTTCTTCTTTGGCGAGGTGTCTGTTAACGTCTTTGGCCTATTTTTTTTAAGTCAGGATGTTTATTCTTATGTTAGAGTTTTAGGATTTCTTTATGTATTTTGGATAATAGACCTTTATCTGATAGACTTTGTCAAATATTTTCTCACTGTCTGTGACTTGTCTTCTCAGTCTCCTAGCAGTATCTTTTTGCAGAGCAGAAGTTTTTGATTTTTATGAGGCCCAGCTTATCAATTATTTCTTTCATGGATCATACCTCTGGTGTTATATCTAAAAAGTCATCAGTATACACAAGGTCATTTACATTTTCTCCTTAAAATATATTAGGAGTTACCTTCTAGGAGTTTTATAATTTCATGTATTACATTTAGGCCTGTGATCCATTTTGAATTAATTTTTGTGAAGGGTATAATGTCTGTGTCTAGATTTGTATTTTTGCCTGTGGATGTCCAGTTGTTCAATCAACATTTGTTGAAAAAAACTATCTTAGCATCATTGTATTTCTTGTGCTCCTTTGTCAAAGATCTGTATGGGGGTCTATTTCTGGGCTCTCTCTTCTGTTCCATGTATCTATTTGTCTATTCTTTTGCTAACATCACACTGTCTTAATTGTTGCAGCTTTGTCATAAGTCTTGAAATCAGGTAATGTCAGCCTTCTGACTTAGTTCTTCCCTTGAATATTGTGTTAGCTATTCTGGGTCTTTTGCATCTCGTGTAAGTTAAGAATCAGTTTGTTAATACCTACAGAATAATTTTCTGCAATTTTGATTGGGATTGCAATTGAATTTGTAGATAAATTTGGGAAGAGCTGGTATTTTGATGATATTAAGTATGAACATATATTACCTCTCCATGAATTTAGTTCTTTGGCTTTGTTAATCAGAGTATTATTGTTTTCCTCACTTAGATCTTGCATATATTTTGTTACAAATACCTAAATATTTCATATTTGTAGTGCTAATGTAAACAGTCCTGTTTTTTAAGGAATGTTTATTGAAACATGATATATTCATTCCTTTCAAATGGTAAGTTTGATTGATACTGACATATCAAACTAAGTAACCACCACCAAAACCAAGACACAGAATATGTCCATCATGCCAGTAAGTTCCTTGTCCCCTTGTAGTCAATCTTCTTCTTCCACTGTCAGCCTCTGACAAACATTGATTTAATTTCTCTCTCTATTATTTTACCTTTTCCAGAATATTATAGAAATTTAGTCAGATTGTCTTTAGCCATTTGTGTCATCTGGCCTCTCTTTCAAATTCCACTTGTTCATTGTTGGTATGTAGGAATGAAATTACTTTTTATGTAATTACTTCCTATCCTACAAACTTGCTATAATCATTATTAGTTCTGGGAGATTTTTTGTCAGTTCTTTTCAGTTATCTGTGTAGATGATCATGTCAACTGACAACAAAGACATTTGTATTTCTTCTATTCAAATATATACACCTTTTATTTCCTTTACTTATCTTATTGCATTAGCTAGAACTTCTAATACAGTGTTGAAGAGGAGAGGTAAAAGGGGGCACCCTGTCTTGTACCTGATCTTAGTGAGAAAACTTCAAGTTTCTTACCATTAAATACAATGTTTATACATAGGATTTTTGTAGGTATTATTTATAAGTTAAGGAAATTCCCCTCTAATCCTTGTTTCCTGAGAGATTTAATCATGAATGGAACATTCATTTTATCAAATGGTTTTTTCTGTATCTGTTGATATAATGATGTGATTTTTCTATTTTAGGCTGTTGAAATTATATTAACTGATTTTCAAGTGTTGAAGCACGTGATCATTGTGTATAACTTTTAACCTGAATGTGGCTGTGTACAAGCTCACTGCTGCTGCTGCTGCTAAGTCCTATCAGTCGTGTCCGACTCTGTGCAACCCCATAGATGGCAGTCCACCAGGCTCCCCCGTCCCTGGGGTTCTCCAGGCAAGAACACTGGAGTGGGTTGCCATTTCCTTCTCCAATGCATGAAAGTGAAAAGTGAAAGTGAAGTCACTCAGTTGTGTCCGACTCTTAGCAACCCCATGGACTGCAGCCTACCAGGCTCCTCCGTCCATGGGATTTTCAAGGCAAGAGTACTGGAGTGGGGTGCCATTGCCTACAAACTCACTAGCTGCGTCAAAATAAATCTCTAACAAATTAGATTACTCTGTACTTACTTGGGAAAACTTGGACTTGCATCAAGGTCCCTTCTCTTTTGTTGTTCTTCCAGATCCTGTTGTGGTTTCTATTGCAAATGAGTTTCTTTGAGCCATGAAGATTGCATGGTTGAAGGTAAGGTTGTCTCCATTTTAAACTCTAGAAGAAAGTATTACTTCCTGGTGGGAGTGACCCATCTCTAGTAACAAAGATTTAAGAAAGTAGTAGATTCAGAGTTAAATTTGTTTAAATAACAAATTGATAATTTATCTGCTGTCATTAGAAAAAAAATACCACATCAAAGGGTGAAATTAGTGACCATTTAGAATAAAGAATGCCCATGTGAAAATATTAGATAAAGTTAGTCATTGGAGAAGGAAGCTGCATGATTTTTGCACATATGCACATGACAATTGTTATCCTTTCTGAGCAGAACAGAGAAACAAGTATATGCATTCCTAAATTTTAGTTATAATACTTATTAATAACATCCAGAATTTATTTACAAATTCTTGTACTCATCCTCAAAATCTAGGACCAAATTAATGCACAGCTTATTAACATATTATAAGCAAACTGAACACTGTAACTCTAGAACATGTACAAATTTCAAAATAAGATGTAAATAAGATATTGTGAAAGTTTTCTTGGAAAGAGGACTAATTGAACTGGGAATTTAAAATGAATCCCAATTCACTTTATAATTAATTATTGTTATAAAATGACATAAAAATTGTATAGTGTATGGAAAGTACATCAGAAAACACAATTTCATCATCCTAACAAACCTGTTACCTGTGTTATATGTCTTTCAAGCATGTTTTCACATGTATACATATATAGATTTTCGCTGTCAAAG